>NC_068985.1:31951978-31956706 GCF_001194135.2 Octopus bimaculoides
ACTTTATTTCAACATAACTTTCAGAAAAATGGATATTTAGTGATGAAATTTTCTACAAATATCTTTCAGAAGGTGTAAATTATGACTATATTATAATTTAAAGTGAAAAAAATTATTGGTGGGCATGCACACATATATACTAACACATAATGCTTTTCTGCACTCTCAACACCACTTCTCATCTTTCCTCATCTGACCTACTCCCCACTATGATCCCCATACTTCTATTTCCTTCAATGACTCTCTCAGGATTCCTCTCCATCCTAGTATGCTAATGCCTTTCCTTCATTCCTTCTGTCCATACTTGCCCCTTATAATGTCGGCTAGCTCTAGAACCTCTCTTACACAACTCAGTTATCACTTCCTCATCCTGCATGTGATAGAATTTGCAGTTATATAATTTTTCAAAAAGTTTAAAACCATTTTAATTTTATTAAGCATGCTAAGTTGTCCACCAGCATTTGAGTTCTCTGGCCACATCATGAGAAATATTGGGTTAACCTGAATCTCCTTGATGTATTCCAAACTTTCTTTAGAATTCTGGCATATTCTTTTCTCTACTTTCAAGCCTAGCTGTTGTCATTTATTGCTGGATTTATTAACTATCCCTTTATCATATCTTGTTGCCACCAAGTTTACTACTCCCTGTAAATTATCTCTAATTATGCTCCTTCCATTTTTTAATTCTTCAGTATCATAACCTCCCTAAGATTCTTTTGTTCACTAATCTTAGCTTAAGCTCACTCAATGAAGCAATCTGTTTAATGGAATAGTCTATCAGAAGTTTACAAGTATCAGTATCCACTGTAGTAGGAGCACATACATTAGCAAAACTCTCCCTTTAAATCCATTTCTATCTTCCAAGCAACATAATTTATCTATTTCCAACACATCATCTATTCAGTTGACTTCCTAGTTCCAGTTAGTAATATTAGAAAATCACGCTTAAATTATAAGTTTCTTCATCAGCAAAAACTCTGCAATGCCTGAATTAATTTTTATCTGTAAGCATAGATGGATGTTTTATATTTTATCCTTTTAAGTCTTGGAGATTCTTATTAATTAAGATGTTGGCAGCATCTATGATCACCTTTGGATCTTTCTATGTCCAACACCTTTCCTGAAATATTTTATTCAATTTACAATGAATACTCATCATCTGTGTACATTCAGAAGCTTCCATGGACTGAAATCTTTCATAATAACTACATAATCTAAGATGAAAATCACGGAACTGGTGTATGAACCTTAAAGGACAAACTCCAACCACAACTTTTTATCCTTTCATCAATAGAATATGTATTTCTTAAGAGCCTTTCACCCATACTTAGAAATTGTAGAATCTTGAATTAAGCCGTTTCTAGACTAACAGCAATAAAATAACATTATCCTTTTCCTGAAGAGTCTTATAAACAAGCTTAAGGAAAGTTATTTATCTGTAGTTCTATTTTAAAGGTACAGGTTACTTATAAACATTTATTTATCTTATTCATAACTTTTCTTTAAATAGAATCAAAATTGTTCTGGATAAATGTTAAAGATAATAATTTAAAATGCCAGCTTCATAATTGAAGTGTTAATATTTTGTATCCTGTCTCTGGAAAGTCAACCAGGAAGAAAATACTTAAAACTCAATGGTCACTTAAGCAGTTTATTAGACAGCAGTACTGTACTCAAACCTTCCTTTGGGTTTGGATAGACAATAAGAAACTTTACATTTAGCTGAAATCTTCAGTTGTTCTACAATGACAGCATTAATAATTGGATATCTTCTTAAAGAGGAACTTATTTAAATCACCTTCAAAATATAAAAGAAATTGCTTTCATCATAATGTATATGCCATATCTGTCTTATCAAACAATTTTTTTCTAGTTATTCTCTATTTTTGGTCAAAAGTGTCAACAAAAGAACTATTGATTATTTTTGAACAAACATGAAACAAAGACCTAGTATCACACACCAACATTTTAGATTTATTTCTAATTTATTTTTATTACATACTATTATAAATTGGACATTTGAATTCAAAATGGTCCAATTGGTTTATTTCATTTTTCAAGGAGAAAGTTACAGGAGGGGTTTGTACAAGTTGAAAAGTTTGAAAATTTATATTCTGTTATCTGAAATGAAGTAGTATTCAACTTCTGGAAGTTATTGATTTGATTCATGTCAGCTTTGATTGAACATATCAATATGATCGAAGAGATTCCAACTGTGACCATCTTATCATTTTTTCAGATTATTACATCTAGAATGACATTGTAGTAACGCCTGCGCATGCGTAGTCTTATGCATGCGTAGAATTAAACAAGTAAGCGTTTCCCGCTCAATTCATTCTCTTTCTCGCTGGCCAGCGATTGAGCATGGATGTGTGTTTAAAGCTGTCTCTACATCTTTCGGACTTACACTAGACAGCTTGCTCACAACTACAGAACAACGTCCCAAACAACTATGCTCATACATACAGAAGCTGACACAACAAGAACTAAAGATGTTTATATGTTTACCACCTGAATAAATGTTGTTTAAGTTGTTTAGTCTGGAGTTCAGCATTCCGTTATATTCCTTTAAGTTTATAGTAGGAAGTCAGGTATACAATCTAAAGATGTATAACCCACTTTCTACTAAAACATTATTACATTGTCCCCACCACCTTCTTTAAGATGTAGGTATGATTCAGGAAGGACTGGTTGCTATTTCTAGAAGGTAGAACAACCATGCAGTGGCTTTCATGCTGACTTGATTTATAGATGTGTAAAAGTGTAACACTTCATATGATGATATCCTTCATAGAGTATAGCTTTATGTTTTGATGAGATGTGGTTTGTGTTTATTTTATACCTCACTGTTGTAATGATCTTCCTTTTGTAAGTTCTTAATTGCAAGTTTTATTTATTTATTCATATATTTGTTTATTTATTAGCCTTCGCTTCATCAGCTATGATGAATCTGAAGGTTTTTTTGTTTGAGTTGAATGTGCAGATTATGTGGGGCATTAATCTAGAGTTGATTGGCAATTTTCCCAATACTTCTGACTATTGTTATGAAGCTCTTCCTCCAGTATCCAAGTTATTTGTGATTTGACATAATGCTCCAAAATTCTGCACAGCCATATCACAGATAGTGGAAATATCTTGTATTTACATTAAATTCCTTATTCATAAAAGTTCACAATTCTTAGAGTGCAATTCAAAGTGATGTGACTTCCTTTCCTTCATAAAAAACACTCCAGAAAAGGTTTCCATTCAGACAATATTTCTGTTTCTGTTTCAAAGGTATTTTCATTTGGTGCGCATAACATGGTATCATGAACATATAATACAGAAATTGTTGAGATCATCCATGGAGAAAGAGATCAGAAGCAGGCTAAGCATGGAACTGATGACTTGGCAGAGTTGTTAGCATTGGAGAAAATATCTGTTGTATTTAGTTATGACCGTTGCCAGTGCCCCTGGACTGGTTCTTGTGCGGGTGGCACATAAAATACACCATTTTGAGCATGACAGTTGCCAGTACTGCCTGACTGGCCTTCGTGCCGGTGGCACGTAAAAGCACCCACTACACTCTCTGAGTGGTTGGCGTTAGGAAGGGCATCCAGCTGTAGAAACTCTGCCAAATCAGATTGGAGCCTGGTGTTGCCATCTAGTTTCACCAGTCCTCAGTCAAATCGTCCAACCCATGCTAGCATGGAAAGCGGACGTTAAACGATGATGATGAGGATGATGATGATGATGTTAACATTCTATGTTAAAATGCTGTTGAGGTCAACTTTACATTTCATTCATCTGGAATTAAATTAAAATACCAGATGATGTGTGGTTAAGAAATTTGATTTGTAACTATGTAGTTCTGGGTTCAAACTCAGTAGCACCTTGAACTAGAGTGTTCTACTATAGCCTTGGTTTCACCAATATCTTGTGAGTGGAATTTAGTAGTCAGAAATTGTATAGAACACATAGTATGTGTGCATGTGTGTGTATATGTGTGTGTTTGGAGGTACATGGCTTAGAGGTTAGTCTGTTGCACTCAGGATTGTAAGATTGTGGTTTCAATTCCTGGTCTGGGTGATGCATAGTATTCTTGAACAAGACACTTCATTTCACAATGCTCCAGTCTACTCAACTTGCAAAAATGAGTAATTCTGCAATGGAAAGGCATCCCATCTAATGGAGAATGTATATATACTACAGAATCCAGGAAATTGGCCTTATGAGACTATGTCTCAAGAAGGACCTTTGATTTTTTTTTCGTGTGTGTATGTATATATATATATATACATATATATAAAAATATTTTTTCGTAATGAGATAAAAAAAACCAAGGCTCTGTAGAATTTAGAACATTTATAAATAGAAGGTCTTACAGCTGTTTCCAGGATATTTATTATATTCCTTCATCAGAGATGGTGTGAGAAGATGATTAAGCAATAGTTAATTTAGATAAGATATGAAATAGAGAGTGAAGTGGAGGAATGAAAATAGATGTGAGATATGCAGGGATATTGTATTTGTAGATCAATTATTTAGGCAGAATGGTATACATATAAGATTCCAATGCCTTGTGAGTAAAATCCAGTAGTATTTCAAATTGGTCATTCCAAGTATAGAGTTTATACTCAGTGTTATTGAATCAAGGGTTTTATTTAAAGTGACCTAAAAGTAGGGAATGTATTAGTAAGGTCAAATCGAAAACATGAAGATAAAGAAAGAGAAAAAAAGAGAAAAGAA
>NC_068985.1:31956716-31964039 GCF_001194135.2 Octopus bimaculoides
GACCTAAAAGTAGGGAATGTATTAGTAAGGTCAAATCGAAAACATGAAGATAAAGAAAGAGAAAAAAAGAGAAAAGAAGGAGAAGAAAAAAGAAGGGAAAAAAACAGGAAGAGAGGAATAAAGAAAAGAAAGAAAAAAGAAAAATAAGGATAGAGATAAGGGAAAGTGTACCAGTTAGTGGTCAGTCAAGAAAATTTGAAAGTAGGAATGGGGAGATAAGGGTGATAGAGAGAGAAAGGTATTAGAGTCTAAAAAGATAGAAGGAATGGGGGTCGAAAGAGAGAGAGAGGTATAAAAAGTAAAGTAGTGTCAATTGTGTAGTGATAGAGTCTAAGGCTTAGAGGGAGGTAGTAGTATGGAAGGAAGAATTTAGGTAGTTGGACAGATCAGTGCTTAATAATAGAAGAAAATATATATATGAAGATGTATACATATGTATACATTAGACATGTATATATATATATTTAATTAGATGTTTATACATGTCAATATTTACATATACAACTCGTACTCATATGTATATGCACACATGCATACCCATATATACGTATATCTGTATGTATTATCGCTCCTGTACACATAGGTATATATACCTTGCATACATACATACATACATACATGCATACACACACACACAAACATGCACGCATATATGCATGGATGCAGATACACACGAATATAATTAGATGGTTCTGATATTCGAGTATGAGTGAGGAATTAGGAGTTAAAATGTAGATTTATAAGGTTATTGGGATTACCTAAGGGGTATTGTGAAAATGTACTGTATGGTCGTTTAGGCATTTGGATTTGTGGTAGAATTTGAATGTGTGAAGAAAGCAGTGGTTGCATGTGCTTAGTTCCTCATCATGTTTATTTAGCAGTGCTGGAGAGTTGTGCTTTAATATGTGAAGTGCCTCCTTCAGACAAAATTTTCAGGTTGAGCTTTGACCTTGGTAGGGAAGCCCTGAGTCCAGTATGGACCATGATAGAGTATGGGGTATTTTTGAGATGATGTATGTGGTTGGCAAGCGTTGTAGATTTATTATGTTTATCGTATCTAAGAGAATGGAGGTGAGTGGCATATCGTTGCTTGAAATTTTTTGTTGATCCTATGTATATGGCTGTAGAGTTGTGTAATAGATTAAGGACAGTGCATTTGTAAATTACATTATATCTTCTGCAATGGGTTTGTAATGGGCTGATGGTTCCAGGACAGCAATTACAATTAGCTGAATTTTGGGGACTGTGTTCAGTAATAGAGGAGGTAATATCGTCAGAGGAGAGGTTATAGAAGGGGGTAGAAAATTCTATATTATTAGTATTATTAACGTTATCATTACCATCATTGCTATTATTACTATTGTTATTAATTGTACTATTTGTAAGGGTGGTAGAGATTGTGGTGGTGTTCCGGGCAGTGTCAGTAGGATTGGTTGGGTTGTGGTTGTGGTCTAATGTAAGGATGTCTTTGCTGGAGCTGTATGTGTGTTTAGTGTTCATATGACTAGAGTTGTAGTTATGTGAGTTTTGATAGTAAAGAGAGAGCTTTTGCTTATTAGAGGCTGCTACAATAGATTCAAAGTTGGGTGAGGTAGAATAAGATAGTTTCAGGGTGGATCGGTTAAAGATAGAATGATATTTATGTT
Organism: Octopus bimaculoides; assembly: GCF_001194135.2. Lineage (NCBI taxonomy): Eukaryota > Metazoa > Mollusca > Cephalopoda > Octopoda > Octopodidae > Octopus > Octopus bimaculoides. The sequence continues at coordinate 31,958,363 of NC_068985.1, forward strand.
GTCGAGGGAAGTTAGAGTCTAGTATTTTAAAGAAGGATTTAGCTAAGTTCTTAACGTTAAGTGAGAATGGGGGTGTGTACCACAGAATAGAGCGTCCACCACTTTTTTTAGAGGGTCTGGGAGTAGTGCTATCTAAGTTTTTAGATAAATGAGTGCTATCTATATTTTTAGGGAAGGTATGCGGGTGGTGAGGCCTGTTGTTGTTAGCTGTTTTAGTTGTTTTTGTTAATAATCTACAACACTCACCAACCACATACATCATCTCAAAAATACAAATATACCCTATACTCTATCATGGTCCATACTGGACTTAAGGCTTCCCTACTGAAGTCAACGCTCAACCTGCAAACTTTACCTGAAGGAGGCACTCCCCATATTAAAGCACAACTCTCCAGCACTGCTAAATAAACATAATGAGGCACTAAGCACATGCAACCACCGCTTTCTTCACACATTCAAATTCTACCACAAATCCAAATGCCTAAATGACCATATGGTACATTTCCACAATACCCCTTAGGTAATCCCAATAACCTTATAAATCTACATTTTAACTCCTAATCCCTATCTAATTCCTCTCTCTCATACTCGAATATCAGAACCATCTAATTATATTCGTGTGTATGTGCATCCATGCATATATGCGTATATATGTAGGTGTGTGTGCCAGGAGAAAAGGTTGCAAGAGTACTCAACTGGTTTTTATTATAGCTGAGTAAACTGGAACAATGTGAAAGGAGGTGCCTTACTCAAGAACACAACATGTCACCCTATCCAGGAATTGAACCTTAATGACGATCTTTTATCATTCACTTGTTTCAGCCAGTGATCTATGGCCATGCCTTGAAGGATTTAGTCAAACAAATCACTCCAGTATGTACTTTTAAAAATAAAAATCTGGTACTTATTCTATCTAGGAGCGTAAAAAAACAACAACAATAATTGTCTGTTAGTGGGGGGGGGACAAACACAAAGACATACATGATGGGCTTCTTTCAGTTTAAATTTACTAGATCCACTCGCAACATTTGGCTAGCCCAAGGCTATAGTAGAAGACATTTGCTCAAAGTATCATGCAGTGGGACTGAACCTGAAACCATGTGGTTTGGAAGCAAACTTCTTACCATGCAGCCAAGCCTGCAAAATAACAACAACAACAATTATGAATTAATTTATGAAAGTTTTTATATAAATGACATAAGACATGAGATATCTCAGTTTGAGATAGAAATGTGTAACAGACTCACGTATGTTATTCAAGCCACATTTCTATCATGACAACTGTGTTACTCTGTTTATTACAGTAACTCTGTTTATTACTACTTCTCAAATTAGAGAAGATAAAAGAGATAAATATCAGGTAGAAGTCCTATCACCCAACGTATTTCTCTTTTCTATCACAAACTGACACTAATGATATATTACATCAACAACAACAATAACAATAATTTTAAATTTGATTTAGGCTCAAGGCCAGTAGTTTGAGAGGAGGGTATTAGTTGATGTCATTGACTCATGTGTCTGACTGGTACTTTATCTTATTGGTGACAACAACAACAACAATAATAATAGTCCTTTCTACTATAGGGAAATTTGGTGGGGAGGGGTTGATGCAATCAACCGTAGGACTCAAATGTAAGGGAGAGATTCTTAGATAGAAAAGATTCCTATATGACTGCTTCATGTTACAGAAATTAATAGCATTCATGAATTGATCCAAATCACAAGGGAAATGAATGAAAGGAGCAAGGATGCAGACACACACCAATAGTTATATTTTAGATCTTGCTATCTATAAATGTAAATACCAATAAATACAAAAAGAATAAATAAAGGCAATACATTTATACAGGTTAAGAAACTGCCACTTATGTGGAATCAGGGTACATTACCATTCTGACTATCTTCTACTTTGATCACTTCCACAAACTGGGTTTTCTAAAGTTGACCCTGAGCATTTTTGGCTTTAGCAGAGTTGTAAAAATTCATACATCTTCTCAGGCATAATTCCTCAACAATTGATATACTGCTCATGCCATCTATACTAACATTCTTTTCTTATGAGGCTTCTGGTACTTGTGTCCCATCTCCTTCACTATCACTGTGTAATTCATATAATTGTTTAAGACCAAAATTAGGTCAAATGAGACCCTGTTTAGCTATTAAACACTACAAATTTCAAACATTTCATAGGGGTGAATGCCATTTTGTGAGGAACTTCCATTGTCTTATTTGCCTTATGTTTGGATTCATTCTTTTCTTTTTTCCTTTTTTTTTTTGGTGATGGGGTCTCACTTTTCTCCAATCTCTATCTTTCCTAATGCTCCCTTTGCTTTTTGATGACAGAAGCCTCCTTGTTTTTTGAAACACAAAGATATGACACTCTCCTTTCCTTCTCCTACATAAAATCATTAGACAAGGAGCCACTGTCTTTTGTAACATACTTCATCTATTGCTTTTCTTTTCCTCTGAGCTGGTGCAACCAAGTCACCCCTACTTTTTCCACAAAGTTTGCTAAAAATTATGGAATTTCACTCTTGTTTGTGATAGTGTTGTTACTGTGTTTTTGGCATATTTTGTCTTCAAATTTGAATTATTTTTCTTTCTAGTATTTCCTTTTTATGTTTTGCAAATGGAAATGTCTAAGTTTTTTGTATGTCTAATTAATAAGGTTAGGGTCATGCTTGTTTATGTTAATGCTACCAGCACTGTGACTGGTACCTCTTACTGATATTTCTAAGGCTGTCATTTTATAATGTTTTTAACATCTGCATATTGCAAAACAGTTTTGACATTTATCTATTGAAAATGTCAAAAGTGTGTAACAGTTTAAAGAAAAAAATTTTAAACTGACCTTTCTTCTAGCCCAGTTAATGTGATGTAGTTGTCCAATTCTCTATATTCTCTTATAAATAAAAGAAGCAAAAACAATCTTGGTTTGTTTATGTAAATCACAGAAGAAAATATACAGTGCTCGCTGAAATATATCAATTCACACTAATAAAACAACAATAGTAATGATGATGATAATGAGCATAATGACCAGTACCAACACCAGCACCAGCACCAGCATTAGTGCCAGCACTAAAATCAGCAACAACACCAGCACTTGCACCATCATTACTTCATCATTATCGTTTACTTCCATGTATTTGATTGATTTGAGGCTTTCATTACGAGTCATGCTTCTGTACACTACCTAATCCAAAATGTATGTAAAACTCCTGGTATAATAAACAACCTTTATTAAATCAACATTAAAGCTTCTCAATTTATCTCTTGTAGAAATCCAAACAAGAAACATGACCTTGTACCATGCTAGGATTAATTATAGCAGCAATATTTCTACTCATGGCATCAGCACTTGGTGGTATAGATATATGAAATTTGTGGTGGCTTAAATAAATATTGTATTTATAAAAAAAAACAAATACTTGTAAGTCTCCTATATCAGTTTACCAGATGACAGCAGTACACGGCTGGTGTGGGTTACTTAGGTTTCATGTGGAGGATGTCTACTGGCAGACATTTTCTGGGTGGTATTATCAGCATATGAGCATGAATTATTAGAAGTGACAGCAAGTAGGTCATTAATATACAGAAAGATTTTGTAGAAAATATAACCAAATTTTGTGCTTTATAAGAATTAGTAAAATGTGGGTTAGAGTGTATCCATCAGTACATACTACAATCTGTTAGGAATCTTCTGATCTAAAACTGAAATCCACATGGCATGCATAAGTTAGTAATTGTTGATACATTGTAGTCACTGGACTTCTGAAGATGCAAGACCACTAGTGAGTGACAAAGGATAACAAGTCTCCTATAGACTTGACTCTAAGGAAGTCATATTGGTAGTTACTGAGAAAAAAAAAAAAAGAAAGACTCAAGATCATAAAGGGTTGATTGTTTATGACTGTCTTAAAGACTTTTGAAGTGTTAGAAATGAGAACTAAATTAAATGTTAGTAAGGAGAAAGGAAATGCTTTATATTTGGAAATGACACAATGTAGCATGTTTTAAAAAGATGAAGACAGACTCATGTAAAGGAAATTGATGATTTTATTGAGAATAGAAGATGGCACTGGGGAACACTTTGAGGGTGATGTAAGAAACACTGTTGGGACTGGTTGTTTTCTTAGTTCAGAGCACTCAGAGCATAGTGACTGTATGTATGGGGCAGAGATGAGAAAAGTATGATAGGAGTTTTATTGACTATATGCAACTAGAATACCGGCTAAAAAAATTAGAAGGCTTTTTCAATGGAACTGATGCTAACAAAGTCATCTTAGCTGAGGAGATGTGGGAACGAGAATTCCACAAAGGTTTTCAAGATGGTGGATTAAAAAAATAACTTCATTGGTCATATAAAAATCCAGAATGCTCCCAAATGTTTGAAAATTGAAGAAAATTTATCAAACATTTAATAATTTCTGTCAAAGACATAAAACTTTGAAATTTTGGGAAAGTGACCAATTCTAACCAACAATGAAAATGCTGAAAAAGAAAATAAGTAAATTTCAAAAATGACTTACTGACACAATCCAGATAAACATGTCTCCCTTTGATTAAACCGTATTGTTTACATATCACTGATCAACCATGAACATTTTTAGAGAGAATCTGTTGCAAAACATTCTGTCCTAATTTAGTGCATAACTGACATAAATACATTGATTAATCAATAGTCACACATTAACTTTAGAGCCCACTTTCATTTTCATATACACATTTTCCATAGATTGTTGTAAACTTTCATGAAAGTGCACACCAATATATAAATCATTAAGATGATCTAGATAGTTGGGAACTATTGCTCATAACAAATAGGTAAATAAATAAATAAATAAATAAAATAAACATACAGTTTATCAATATATAAATATAAATTAAAAATGGAAACCAAAATAATAAATTGAACAATTAAATAATTTAATCATGAAATGATAAATTCAATTTAATTTTATTGTTTTATACAAACAAATGACACATCTGGTAAATTACAGTTGTTTCTACACCATTATTAAAAACACGTTTTTCAAGAATACTAAAATACCATTGTAAATATAATGAGGTTTCATCAGACAAACTTATCTTCTTAAATATCTTACCAAATATTTTTGGTAAGATTAGCATGGAAAGTGGACGTTAAACGAACGATATGTCTGTCTGATGAAACCTCATTATATTTAAAACGGTATTTTATTATTCTTGAAAAACCTGTTTTTATTAATGATGTAGAAACAGCTGTAATTTACTAGATGTGTCATTTGTTTGTATAGAATAATAAAACTGAACTGAATTTATCATTTAATGATTAAGTTATTTAATTGTTCAGTTTATTATTTTGGTTTCCATTGCTAATTTATATATATAAAAGAAACAAGCTTGGAAGGACTGGAAGAACGGTGGTAGCAGGGAATTGTACCAATGTGCCAGAAGGGAGGCTAGGCGACAGGTTTATTTAGCCAGAGGGGAAGCAGATAAGGAAAGATTTGCCAATGTTCTGCGCCGTGAGGACCAAAGACTCGAGGTATTTCGGGTTGCAAGACAGTGTAGGAGAGAGAATAGTGATGTTGTAGGAGAGAAATGTGTTCGCATGGATGATGGTACGCTTGCATTAAATGAGGATGCAAAGAAAGAGGTCTGGAGATGCCACTACGATAGATTGCTTAAT
>NC_068985.1:31964249-31966270 GCF_001194135.2 Octopus bimaculoides
ATAGATATATACAATTAGATGAACTGAGGTAGGAATAAAAGCAATAAAAGTCATTATTGTGAATTGTTAAAAAGATTCAAAGGTATACTAGTTTCGTAAATTACTGTTCACTGGCTTTGAATGCGCACCAATTACCGAACAGTGTCGGGTCTACTAGTCCCTGAGTAAAAAGATTATGTGTAAGGGAGGTAAGTAGTTCTGGATTTGGTGCAATTAGGGTAGATATAATTCTGTAATGTGAATGGTGTATGGGACGTATGGGGGTTAGTGGTATTAATTGAAAGGTTAGTAGTGTTCTGTATTATGTTATGTGGAAGATAGTTATTGATGAAAGTTGCCTCTTTATTCATTCTTTGCTGTACTGAGGTATTTTGTGAACATTGATAGAAGGGGAAAAATTAGGAAATTAAGATTAAGGTTCCTAGCACACCTTTCTATGTGTTCACTAACCTGTATCTGTCTGTATTGTCGGTGGCGGATTTGTTCTTTGTGGAGAGTGGTTCTTCGATGGAGTGATATTCCTGTTTGGCCAATATACTGATTACTGCACCCTAAGCAGGTAATGGCATAAATTAGGTTTTCCAAGGCACAGGTGAAATTTGATTTAATCTTAAATATTTCACCTTGTTTAAAGTAGAACTCTGAACCCTCCAAAAAGTGGGCGCATGTGCCACAGTTAGGTCGACCACATTTTTTCACTTTTGGTTCCGTTGTTAATGGATATAGTCTTGCACTGGTTAATATTTTTTTCAATGATTTTGGTTGCATTTTGCTTTTGATAATTTTGTGTGAGCCTAAAATTTTGTTCATTGTTTTATCTCCTGTGAGGATGGGTAGATTTTGGATGATAATGTTGAAGGCTTTGTTGTTTCTAGGATTATGTGTGGAGATGTATGGGAGTATTTTTAAGTCTGGTGTAGTATTTCGGTTGACTTCCCTTAATGTTTGTATGTCTATTTCCTTTGCTTGTTTAATGCCATCATTTATTAATGATATTGGGTAATGTCTTTTGATTAGTATTGATCTGAGTTCAAGGAGTCTTCGTTCACGAGTATAGGTGTCCGAAACTATGGTAGAGATTCTTTTCACTAGATTATAAGGTATATTAATTTTTATGTTTGGGGTGGCATGAGTTGAATAATAGGTATTGTTTTGAATCTCTATATATAAAACAGATGTCTGTGTGTGTGTATGGCTGTTATGCATTTCAACATTTTTCAACCATTTTTGCTCAAACTTGACACACTAATAGCTTATGCTCCAAGGGCGTTCATTACCTGCTTAATATTTTACAGACCTCCTGCGTGTAACCAAAAACTGCGAATAACTGTTCAGAAAACCAGTTTTTTGCCCATAACTTCTTGGTTTTTCAAGCGAACTCCTCCAAATCTGACACGAACATTACTCTTGACATAAGAATTGTTTTGCTTAAAAGTTTTGTGAAGACCAACCATGTTAATAGTGAAAGATCCCTAAATAACTGCATAAAAATCGGTTTTTTACTAATAACTTCCGCAGTTTCCAACTGATTTGCTCCACATTTGGCACAAACATCACTCATGCTTTAAGAATTGTTTTAAACCTATGTTTTTGTCAAGTCAATCTTTGTTGAATGGAAAAAAGTCTGCGAATAACTGCATAAAATTCATTTTTTCCACAGCTCTAAATAGAAGTTGTTTCCTGTTTGCTTACAGTCTTTATTGCACCTGAACTTCTGCCACAAACAAAAACTAACTTGCTAGTTAACCTGCCTTTGATGTTGCTGCACCTCTTATGTGTCCATAGCTTGCACCGGGTACATCTTATAGAGTTACTACCTACTCCTTTTTTACATACTGAGCAGGGCCATCTACCTGAAGTGTGTGTATATGTGTGTCTGTGTTTGTCCTCCCAACATCGCTTGACAACCGATGGTGGTGTGTTTACATCTCCGTAACTTAGACGTTCGGCAAAAGAGACCGATAGAATGAGTACTAGGCTTACAAAGAATAAGTCCTGGGGTCGATTCACTTGACTAAAGG
>NC_068985.1:31966821-31967305 GCF_001194135.2 Octopus bimaculoides
CGCATGCGTGTCTTTCAATGTGTCTGTGTCTTTTGTAAGTGCATGTGTGTATGGGGAGTGTCTGTATCACCTATATACTTTGTTAATACGTGTTCATTTGTATTTGTTTTTATTTATTTATTTGTTCATGTGTGTGTGTGTGTGTTTTTTTTTTTGTGTTTAGTTAAATTTTGTTAACGTATGTAGTATTTAATTCCATTTGTTTATCTATGTATTGTATTATACTTTGTTCATATTATTATGAGGACATGCGTAAGCTTGCAAGAAACAAAACCAGTATGCTCCGATGGATGTGTAATGTCAGTGTACATACTTGACAGAGTGTAAGTCCCTTGAGAAGCATCAGTTGTGGTGTGCAAGAGAGACGATTGCGCTGGTATGGACATGTGGCAAGAATGGATGAGGATATTGGCACTCCGTCGCTTATGACGTCAAGGGTTCCAATTGATCCGATCAACGGAACAGCCTGCTCGTGAAATTAACG
>NC_068985.1:31967399-31971882 GCF_001194135.2 Octopus bimaculoides
CCCTTAATGTAGTTCTTGGGGATATTCAACATGACACAGTGAGAGAAAGTTGTGGTGAAACAGTACAGCAGGGTTCGCCACCATCCCCTGCCGGAGCCTCGTGGAGCTTTAGGTGTTTTCGCTCAATAAACACTCACAACACCCGGTCCGGGAATCGAAACCGCGATCCTATGACCGCGAGTCCGCTGCCCTAACCACTGGGCCATTGTGCCTCCACAATGGATGAGAATAGTTGTGTGAAAAAGTGCCACACCCTAGCAGTTGAGGGAACCTGTGGAAGAGGTAGACCCAGGAAGACCTGGGATGAGGTGGTGAAGCACGACCTTCAAACTTTAGGCCTTACCGAGGCAATCACCAGTGACTGGGACCTTAGGAAATATGCAGTACGTGAGAAGACCCAGCAAGGCAAGTGAGAGCATAAACTGCGACCTCTGCCAGAAGTGTAGCCAGTTCACTTAATCGTATCTTTACTTCATTGGACACTGAGAAAAAAACAAAAAACGCTGCTTGTGATGACCTGTTGGGGCAAGTGAAATCAAAATCGTAATTGAATCATACTCGTTGACTGGCACCTGCGCCAGTGGAGCACTAACAGCACTGTCTGAGCATGTTCATTGCCAGTGCAGCTGTCTGGCTTCCGTGCTAGTGGCCCGTAAATAGCACCATTTGAGCGTAATCATTACCAATGTCACCTTCTAGCACTTGTGTTGGTGGCATGTTAGAAAATCGTTCGAGCGAGGTCATCGCCAGTGCCGCTGGACTGGCTCCCGTGCAGGTGGCACGTAAAAAAAACCATTTTGAGCGTGGCCGTTGCCAGTACCGTGTGACTGGCCCTCGTACTGGTGGCATGTAAAAACACCCACTACACTCTCAGAGTGGTTGGTGTTAGGAAGGGCATCCAGCTGTAGAAACTCTGCCAGATCAGATTGGGGTCTGGTGCAGCCTTCTGGCTTGCCAATTCTCAGTCAAATCGTCCAACCCATGCTAGCATGGAAAGCAGACGTTAAACAATGATGATGATATGTATAAATATATATATGTGTGTGTGTGTGTGTATATATATATACAGTATCTCATAGATGTACACCCCTATAAAATTTCAGTTAAATTGTCATTACTCTGATAATATCGAAGGAAATGAAACAAAATTTATACTGAATAAAATATATTATACATGCAAACATTATACAAATTTGGAACACAAAACAATAAACATTTTCAAAGATATGAACGAAATATTTATTTTCAAATGTTACAAAAATATGTACGCCCTACAGGAAATTTGCTATATTCAGTACTGTATTCATTTTTTACTAAATTCAGATATTGCTGATAATTCAAATTCTAATAAATTATTTCTCCTAGCATTTTTGCACTGGTCATTTATATTGCATCTGCAGGAATTCTGATTTGTATACCATAGTGAAAATCTTCTTCATTGTGATTAAAATGGCACCAAAAGGAAAAGAATTGTCTGAAGATTTTAAGAAAATTATTTTTATTTTGCACAAGAATGGTTTAGGACACAAGTTAATTGGCAAATGAATTAGCGTAAACAGAGTTGCCAAAGTAATTAAGAAGTACAAGACTATTGGATGGCTAAGCAATAAGCATCATCCAGGTAGTCCTATTTTAACTGCGCGTGATATTCGCCACATCCAACATTGCATGATGGACGACAGGTACCATACCATTTCATCATTGGCCCAAGAAGTGTCTTCTGTTAGTGGAAAGTGTGTATCCGCCCAAACAGTTCACCAAAGTTTGAACCAGTGTGGTCTTCATAGACGCATTCCTTGTAGGAAGATTCTCCTCACTACCAGGTATAAATCAAGACGTCTTTCTTTTGCTGAAACCTATGTAAGGGGAAAGAGTTTGGGAATAAAATTCTTCTTTCTGATGAGACTAAAATCAACTTGTTTGAACTCAGAATGTAAAGCATTTCACCTGGCGTGCTAACAATTCTGTCAGCTCACCGCCTTTGTGTGTGTGTATTTATATAATATTGGCTGCATGGTAAAGATAGTCACAGGCATAGCTGTGTGGTGAGAAGTTTATTTCCCAACCACATGGATCCTGGATCAGTTCCACTGTGTAGCACCTTGGACAAGTGTCTTTTACTATAGTCCTGGGATGATCAAAGTCTTGTGATGACCAAAGTCTTGTGAATAGATTTCGATATAAAGATTGCCTTATATATATATATATCCTTTTCTACTCTAGTCACAAGGCCCAAAATTTTGGGGGAGGTGGGGGCAGTCGATTAGATCAACTCCAGTATGCAACTGGTACTTAATCTATTGACCCTGGAAGGATGAAAGGCAAAATCGACCTCGGCGGAATTTGAACTCAGAAATACTGCTAAGCATTTCACCCGGCATGCTAATGTTTCTGCCAGCTCACTGCCTTAATATATAGAAAACTGAATACTACATTATGAAGCTTGTGAGAACCTCTCATATGGGTGCATAAAAGCACATGTATTTATATCATTGGCAGACAAGAATTGTCTACTACAGGCACCAGAACAGCCAGATCACGATTTCGACACACCCTGTTTCCCCAGTGGTGGATAGCTGGTAGCTACATACCTGCCAAACCTAACTGCCAACAATATGTAGAATTTTAGTGATTCGGGCATTGATCTCATAAATAGTCAACAGGCTAATTAAAAAAGTTAATATAAGTGACAGAAGCAGTATTAATACTAACAGGCAATCTTTATATCCAACTTATTGATTTTGTAAGGATCTCTCATATGGATGTACATTGTATATAATATTTCAGCCTACTAGACAGCTCACCAAAATCTGAAACTTCAAAGTCACTGTCACACCTGTTCTTGAGACAGTTACATAAATAAATAAATAAATATATGAGGGGTGCTGAAAAGTTCCTGGCTTTAAGGCTGTTGTGAGAGGCCTGGCTGGAGACCCATCCTTTTGAGTTCTTTCACAGGGCTTAGAAAAACTGAAGGACTGCAGCAATAAGTGTGTGAATCTTAGAGGGGAATATGTTGGATAAAATCATAATTAACTGATCCTCTTGTATATTCTTTTACCCAAAGCCAGGAACTTTTCAGCACCTCTTTATGTGTGTGTGTGTGTTTACTTTTTACCTTTTAGTTGATTCAGTCATTAGACTGTGGCATTGCTGGAGCACTGCCTTGTATATTCCCTATCATATATTAATGCCAAAATTTCTGATATTACTAATTCAGTGTATTTTGGGAAGCCTAGGAACAAAAGGTTCTTTTGTACTATTTTTACAACCAAAATTTATGTCTTTTTTAAAGATAAACTTTCAATATCTGCCACTTGATATGTTACCCTCAAAGCAACACGTTTTAATCTTATCACTATATCATTTTTGTATTGGTATTGTTCATGAGCCATTGCTGTCAATGACCTTATCAGCAATTGTTGTTGCAATGAAGTCAAAATCTAGTTACATTTTGTAAACCCACGTTGCTCCACTCTCATTATCATCATCATCATTGGTAGCAGCAGCAGCAACAGCACCAACTTTGATGCTGCTGCCACCACCACCTCCATTCATACTGAAACCACTACCATCACTGTTGCTCCCACCACTAGTGCCACCACAAACACAACCACCTCCGCCACTAAGAAGAACAACACCATCACCAACACCATCCTCCTCATCATCCTCATTTCTGCCACTGCCTCCACCACCAACATCACTACCACTGCCACTGCTGCTGCCAATGCTGCTGCCAACACTGCTGTCACCACCACTGCCACCACCTCCACCACCAAAGATACCACCCTCACCATCACCAATACCATTATTGCTGTCACTGCTACCATCACTGCTTTTTATTTTCAATTCACCTACCTGGAGATTAGGAAGCTGTTTGCTGCCTACAATAGACTCAGTATCGCACTCTTTTGCAAATGAATTTATCAGTTATTACAAATATCTTTAAATTCTAAACTTCATGATGAAAACCACTGAAAAAAAAACTGTCCATTTAATATAACACTAATTATAATTATTCTGGCTGTTGACAAATAGGTATGAACACACTGCTTTTATGCAATAATGTTATAACCACTATATTTATTTTATTTTTAACTAATACACTCAGTTAGGAGATTAGTTTTTACAGAACTGTTTGCAAATAGGCGCAAGCATGGCTATATGATAAGAAGCTGGTTTTTCAACCACATGGTTTCAGGTTCAGTTGCACTGAAAGGAGCCTGTCGCATATATATATCATCATCATCATCATCATCATCATCATCATCGTTTAACGTCCGCTTTCCATGCTAGCATGGGTTGGACGATTTGACTGAGGACTGGTGAAACCGGATGGCAACACCAGGCTCCAATCTAATTTGGCAGAGTTTCTACAGCTGGATGCCCTTCCTAACGCCAACCACTTAGAGAGTGTAGTGGGTGCTTTTACGTGTCACCCGCACGAAAACGGCCACGCTCGAAATGGTGTCTTTTATGTGCC
>NC_068985.1:31977274-31983381 GCF_001194135.2 Octopus bimaculoides
ACCGGAAGGGGAAAAAGGGCAGAGGGAGCCTCGATCGGCATTCGTGCCTTCTTCGAATGGGGCTGCGGTCAGGACAAGACGTGTTAAGCGACGGTCTAGGTTTGGGAAGGTTTGGGAGAAGCAGCTGCTATTCCCGGCGTACTTTGGGTCGGGGCAAGCTTCGAGGATCGGATACCGCAAGACGGACTCGCAGTCGAGGAAAGGAAAACCGAGGTAAGGCGATTACATCTACTCGTACGCACACACCACAGTATATATATATTAAAGTAATAAAATTAATGTCTGGTCATAGAGTGACCAATGATTTCACATCCACGAAGGATTTAGCTGAAGACAATTGTAACTTTTCACCTCTGGGAGGCAAAATCTGTTACAGTCATTTGGTCAATCGATCATCAAAGAATAGTCTGGTGTCAATGAGGATGGGTTATCTCACTTAGACAAGTTATTTGTGGGCTGGGAGATGGGGAAACAAGAGATTTATCCCTTGGGCTGCTTCTGGATCACAAGGACCCTTCCAGGCTTAGCCAGACAATAGGGAATTCTATGCTTGCAGCTGATAATGCTTGGAATGGGTGCAGGGGCTGAAAATTTCTTGATGAGTATTCAGTGATCCAGCTTTCAGGGTGTCTTTGAGTATCTTTGCTTGCTCAGCTATGCAAAGCTTGCAGTGTACACTCCTGTTGATGTAGGGTCCCAGCTGCTCTAAGATCTTCCACTTGATATCATATGGGGTCCCTTTATCTTTGAGGTACCACACATGGCTAGCCAGGAATGTGATGAATTGTCTTCCTGAAATCCTGAAGGAGGACCTGTGGTTGAACAGACATTTCTTGAAGCTGTCCTGGCTGACACAATATATTTCCAACCTTGGGTGTTGGCTGTACTCACATTACTGGTGCATCTTTGGTTGGCTCCAGACCTGGAGATGTTGTTGTTGCCACTAGTGTTGTTGGGACTGCTGTTATCATCACAATATGTGGGTCCAGTGATATCACTGTGGCTGCTGTCAACACAGCTTCCTGTGACCCAGCTATCATGTTCAAGAACCTAGTGAAGGGTGTCAGCAAGAGGATCTTGAATCTATCCTCAAAGTTAAGATATCTTCAATGGCTAGCCTACTATGAGGCACTGGCATCCAGTGGGTTTAAGGACATCTACATGCCAGGCCCTAACACCTACAAAAGGAAGTGCCACCAAAACATCATTTAGTTTGCCCTACCCTTCTCACTCAACGTGTGTGGGAAGAATATTCCTCAGGTTAGTAGACAAACACTTTACACAGACACACAAATATGGACATTTATTCAATAGGCACAATCTAAGGGTCTCCTTTAGTTGTGCACCCAACATGAAAAATATATTAACTAACACTCATAAAACACAGGAGGAGGCAGATTGTTCTTGCAGGATGTACAATGACTCAGTGGGAGGCCAATGTGAGGCTGAGGGAGTTATCTATGAGGCTGTGGTGATACCCAGGCCTAGAGATCACAGTAATGGCAGCAACAGATTGAATCATCCAACAACATCGATGGTATCAGAAGCAGTGACAGCAGTAGAAACACCAGCACTGAAGCCAACAACCCCAGCACCAGCACTATGGCCAGAGAAGATGACCAGCAAAAGAGACCAATAGAATAAATACTAGGCTTAAAAAGAATAAGTTCTGGGGTCAATTTCTTCGACTAAAACCCTTCAAAGTGGTGCCCCAGCATGGCAACAGTCAAATGACTGAAACAAGTAAAAGAATAAATATGTTATCTCTAATTCCACTAATTATCTAGTCATTCCTTCCTTAAGGAGAGCTGACTGGATGTTTGTCTGTTCATTCATTTGGTTGTACACCTATATTTCTGTACTGGTATGGGATAGATGACATTAGCAGAGAGAAGTAGATATGGTATGGCTATATGCTGTTCCCATTGCCAGTCCTTATCTGCTTGGCCAAGTAAGATATTTTTCATTTCACTGGTCCTTACACTTTGACAGCTGAAACTAGAACATTTTTTTACTTTCCAGATACTGTAAAGGTAAACACCTTTTTTGTTAAGATGATTTTGAGGACACGTGGAATATCATTCACATACATATGTGTGCACATACAAGCAAATACATCCACATGCACACAAATATACACAATAGGTTGCCTCTCAGTTTCCACCAACTGCTTCCAGTCACAAGTAAAAAACATTAGTCCCCAAGGTACTATACAGTAATTGAACTCACAATCATGTCTGTGAACTGAGCTTTGTAACCACACACTCATGCCTAAGACTATTCTTGGGATTTAGTAAGGAAAAACCTGGGAGCTTTCCTGCTGTTTTCTCTTGGTGGGGATAAAATTTAATATTTTTAAAGAAAAATTAAAATGATGAAGCTAGTCAAGGACACTCATCATTGTCATCATAATTCAACATCTATGCTGTTTTGGCATGGTTTCTGCAGCTGGATGCCCTTCCTAACACCAACTACTTTATAGAATGTGCTGGGTGTTTTACATGAGACACCAGCATGAATGCTTTGAATGTGATGCCAGCATGAGTGCTTCTAATGTGGCACCGACATGAGTCCTTTTAACATGGCGCCAGCACAAGTGTTTTCAATGTGGTGCTGCTAATATGTCACTGGCACATATGCTTTTAATGTGCTGCTGGCATGAATGCTTTTAATGTGGCACCAGCACAAGTGCTTACAATGTGGCCCCAGTATGGGTGTTTTTCTCCACGACACTGAAACAGGTATGTATGGACGGCTGTGATTTTACATAGCTAGACATACCTTCTCAAGTACAGCAAATAACCAGAAATCTCAATCCTTTGTCATCTCCACAGTGAAGCTCAACATCTGAGATACTTTCTCACCACTTTGTCCTATGTCTTCCTGGGTCTACCCCATCCACAATCATAGATTGGCACTTTTTGATGCCGCTGTCCTCATCAATATACATCATATGGCCATACAAGTGCAGTCTTCTCTCTTGCATGCAACATCTGATGCCTGTTATACCCAATTTTTCTCTTAAATCATTTACATTCTGTTGTACGTGCACACTGACATTATCCATCCAGTGGAGCATACTGGCTTCATTTCTTTCAAGCATTTGCATGTCCTCAATAGTCAGCCCATGTTTCTTGCCATGCAACATGGCTGTACTTGCACAGACTTCATACAATTTGCCTTTCACTCTGTGGAAGAGGCCCTTTGTTATCAACAAAGGTTCGAGCTCTTTGAACTTTGCCCAGCCCATTCTTATTCTTGAAAATTAAACTTTCAGAACTTCCACTATTAACTTGGTTACTTAGGTATCAAAAGCTATCTACTACTTCTAAGGATGTCCCTAGATATTCTTAGTGTTTATTGTACCTGCACCTTACTATGCACAAAACTGCTTTCTCCATTAACCTTCCAGTGATAACACTGCACAGTTTATGTGTCCATAGCTTTCACAGGGTACACCATATGGAACTTCTACCAACCCCTTTCTGACATTGAGCAGGGCCATCTCCCTGAATAGATTTGTGAATTGTCTGTTTTCCTACTTAATAGGACTTTGCTTTTTGCTAAATTACTCTGAGGCCCTTAGATTCCAGTCTTTGCTTCCACACTTGAAATTTCCTCTCTAGTTCAGGTGGTGATTAAGCTATAAGAACAAGTTCATCAGTGTAGAGGAGCTCCCAAAGGCAACCAGTCTTGAATTCCTCTCTTATGAGTTGGAGGACTATGATAAACAAGAGGGGGCTGAGAACTGATCCTTGGTGAACTCCTACTTATACAACTAAATTCATTGCTATACTCATTACCAACCCCCACCTTACTGACAACATCGCTGTACATCACTTGTACAACTCCCATCAATCATCTATCCTTAGCTTTCTGGTGAGAATGTAGTCAATCTGGCTTGTGTGTCCACCATATGGATAGGTGAACAGGTGACTGGCTGATTTCCTGAAGTTAGTACTGCAGATCATAAAGTCATTTTTGTCCCAGAACTCCATCACCTTGGTTCCTTCCTCATTGGGAAATCAACTCCATAGCCTCCATGCACTTCATGGAAGCCTCCTGGATGCTGTTCAACCTGTCCATGAAGAGAAGGTTGTTGTCATTTGTTGGTGAGGTAGTCTGCAAAAATTGAATTCAGAATAAAATTGGAAAAAAATAAAAAATAAAAACACTAGAAGACAGAAAATTAAGTTTGGACATTTTCTTTTTGTATCTGTAGATCTCACCTATTGCATTGCTTAAGGCAAATGGAACTTGTGAAAGTGAGAGACTCAGAAAAAATCATAGGACAATGTAATGAATATTGGTCTCAGGACCTCGAGTCTCATGGTGGATATGATGAAGAACCAGGATGACTGGCAATATGCAATGCTACAGAAAACATGCCCATCTCAGCAAAACTGAAGTTCTGAAAGTATAATGTATATATACACAAATGGGGCCTCTTGCCTAATTTCCTCATCAAGCTTTCCCTCCACCTCTTCATTTCTCTATCAGTGATCTCTCAATCATTTGCCTAACAGCAGTTTTCTACTGCTATAATTAAATGGGGGTAGAACTATATATGTTATCATCTTTACTGTGATACCTGAACCATCCTGCTTTCATAATATTGTTGTTCTCCATTTACATTAATTACCCCATCTTTCTATGCTACCAAATTATCTCTCTTTCTCCTCTCCAGTGATTCATAGACTTGCCTATATCACCATACATCTCACACTTTCCCCATACACTACATCTCCACTCACACTTTTACAACCTACTTACTCTCATGTAATCTCCATTTCTCTCATTCTTCTCTGTAGGTTGGGGAGAGCAGATGCAGAATGGTATCTATTCTCCCAGACCTTCCCTCAAACTCATATTTATCACTGATCTCCCCTCCACCATTCACTACATACCCACCAAATCTCTAGTCATTATCTTATCTCTCCCACCTTCTATTCAATTCATATTTATCATCAACCCTTATGCCCTATCTCTCTTGTTCAATATTTTACTCCTACTCCTTCTTTAGCAATCACTCACTCTCTCTATCTCTCTCTCTCTCTACACACTCTTACAAGCTCTACCTACTCCCCCTTCCCATTCTTCTTTCTCTAGGCTCCACCCTGGTACCTTGTTGCTATCATCTTTATCTCTCTTTTCAGCTCCATACTAATTACTCCAGCCCATTCTTGTGTAATGTAAGCTGCCATGTATCTCTTCTACAACAAGGAATTTTTTCCAGTTTCTTCCTTCATATTCTAACCTTTCTTCACCTAGAATAAAGCTGCCTCTATCTCTACAGAAGCCTCATTCAGTTGAATAAAATCTTAGTCTTGCAAGGTATGCTAGTGCTGGTGTCATGAAAGAAGCACCAGTTACACCCTGAGAAACGGTTGGCGTTAGGAAAGACATCTGATTGTAGAGGCCATGCCAAAGCAGACATTGAAATATGGACCTTGTCAAACTATCCAAACCATACCAAGTTGGAAGACAGGTGTTAAAATATGATGATGACGACAATGACAATGGTATTGATGATATCAGCTTGCTTTTTTGTAATTTCATCAAATGAAGTTTTTAAATACTACTAATTGCAAGGGTGAGAAGGATGTTGTAAATAGAGTCAATTAGTTAATTTTATTTATTTATATTTTGTGTGTTTTGGAAATTACTAACTCGCTGATCAGTCCCATACACTCAGGGAACTGTAACACAAAAAATTTTGTGATAGTAGTGTAAGATTATATATATAAATATATATACAAGGTGGGGCAGAGAGGATGGATGTTTTTGAAAAATTCACAAAATCATTAATTTTAGCAACAAACAAATTTTATTGACATCAATGTGTTTCTTTTGAATTAGTATTTGTTAAAATCAAGTGTGGAAAACAACACTCTTGTGGGTTCGAACCCACAAAAGTTAAAAAGTGAAACAGAGACAGGCAGAAACAAGAAAAATGCCACTGTTACTTGAATACTATACAAATATGTCTTTAAAAAGACTTTTCTTTTAAATTTACCAAAATTTAATTTTTAAACAATTTTTCAAAAATCTATTATTCATATTTACTGTTGAAAAGATCTCAAGGATCGAAACCGGTTCTGTAATGT
>NC_068985.1:31983882-31987667 GCF_001194135.2 Octopus bimaculoides
GATATCGACTCCTTACTTGTTTTTCTAAAATGCACCGTAAATGTTCAATAATATTGAGATCTGGGGACTGTGGTGGCCAGATAAGATGTTCAACTTCACTAGAATGTTCCTTGTGCCATTCAGTAACAACTTTAGCTGTGTGAATTGGTGCATTATCATCCTGAAAGATTGCGTTTCCCTCTGGAAACAGTTCTGCAACCATAGGATGAATTTGATCAGATAAAATGCTTAAATAGTCTTGACTATTGATTCTGCCATGAAGGGAAACCATTGGGCCGGCAGATTTCCAAGATATAGCTCCCCAGATCACCACAGATATTCCTCTATGTTTAACAGTTGGAAGAAGGCCGTCTGAGTCAGATGCCTCTTTTGGCTGTCTCCACACATATACTCGGCTGGTGGTCGAAAATAGGGTAAAGGATGTCTCATCTGAGAAAATAACATGCTTCCACTGCTCTAGGGACCAATTCTGTAGATTTTTACTCCACTATAAATGCTTTGCAACGTTTGTTTTTGAAAGTAGTGGTTTTCTGATTGCAGCCTTCCCATGAAATCCAGCTTTGTGCAGCTCCCAGCAAACAGTTTTTGTGGAAACTGGGTTCTTGAGGTGGTCATTAAGCTCTGCAGTAATTTTGGGAGCTGTACTTTTGTGATACTTTCTAACAATTTGCGTAAGAGTCCGACTGTCCCTATCTGAAAGTTTTGGGTTTTCTTCCAGAGTTTTGTTCTGAAGAGGAGGTTTTTTCCCTCTTTCTCAAAGGCTGTCATTACTTTTGAGACAGTACTTCTTGATACACCAAACATTTCAGCTGTTTTCTTTACACTAGTACCTGCCATACAAGCACCAACAATTTGACCCCTTTGAAAGTCCAATAGATCTGTCATTTTAATGAATTTTAATTACCTTTTTCTGATAATATCTGAAAAGAAACAGCAATTTTATCAAAACATATTAAGCAACACTAATAATAAATCAAAAAACATAAAAATAAACAAACTATTAAACTGAAAGTATCTCATCTTACAATAGAGAGATGTTTATTGTTTCACTTTTGACATGTAATACTGAAATAGTGTAAGAGATAAGAGATTGCACTGGGCTCACATTAGGCAAGAAGTTGAAAATTTTTTTGGTCCATGACACTGCATGGACCCTAAGTAAGGCATGTGAAAAATTTGAATGGAATCAGTTATGTAGTTCTTGAGTTTTAGGGATTCACACAAACAGAAAGACAGACAGACACACACACACACATTCTCATAATATATATAGATAGATATACATGCATACATGCATGTATGTAGGTTGGACTGCTGAACTCTACACATTTTTTTCATTTTTAATTCTCTCTCGCTGACCAAAACATTCAATTTTTTTTCTCCATGTTTTTCTTCTTGTTTTCTCTGTATTCTTTCTGTTGAAGAGCGTAGCTCGAAACGTTAAAGACTTTCTGTATTCCCGAGCGTCAAACTAACACACCCTTTTGTTGTTTACACCACCTGCCCTCGTCAGTTGTTTTTTTTTTTCGTACATTCTCCCATATATATATATATATATATATATATATATATATATATATATATATAGCACCACCTAAGGCAAGTGTCTTCTACTATAGTCACAGACCAACCAAAGTATTGTGAATGGATTTGGTAGACTGAAACTGAAAGAAGCCCGGGTACTTTTGTTTATATCCCCCAACTAAAAAAATTGTTTAACCCTCAATAAAACAAAAACAAAAAAAAAATTAATAAACATGAAAACTGAAAAAAATTAATAAACAGGAAAACTGAAAATATCACACATTACAAAAGAGAGATGTTATTGTTTCACTTTTGACACATAATACTGAAAGAGATAAGAGATTGCTCTGGGCTCACATTAGTAAGGCACGTGAAAAATTTGAATGAAATTGGGGTTGAGTAGTTCTTGAGTTTTAGGGATTCACACAGACAGACACACACACACACATTCTCATTTTTATATATATAGATAAATGTACATTATTATTTTGCTGAGAGATTGTGATACTAATAACCTGGTGTGAGAATACAATATACTTCATATCTGACCACAAGGAAATATTACCAGACTCAGAAGCAGTTGAAGGCTGGTGACAAGAAAAGTCTCTGGCTGTAGAAAATCTACATAAACAATTTCCGTCTGCCCCACGCAAGCATTGAAAAGTTTGAAACAATAATGATTTAGTTTAACGTTCTACTAATTCAACCATCTTTAGTGACAGAAGTATTTTCTATCAATATTTTGTATTTTTATGAAGATTTGTTTACTATTTGTGAATTTCGTAAATCCAATTTTTAATACTATCCCAGTAAAAAAAAAAAAAATTTAATATTTTGTAATTTACTTGTTTTAGTTATTTGAAACCAAGTGTAAACTTCTTATAATTAATGAAGAAAATATCAAGTTTGCAATCACCAAAAGTACAAATCAAAACGACAAGGGATATTTCTCAATTACAACATTAAACTAAACATACATTTACTCATGAAAAAAGAATATAAAAAGTAATGTTAAAACTTAGGTTTATATATATAGGGTGTGATGGTATATTTTTAATTTCGCTCATGCACATTGTTTCTTTTTGATTTTGTCAACTACACAGTCTAGCAGGGTCAGTTGAGTACCGTCTGAGTAAAAACAGCACCATGATGCAATTCACTCTACCAGAAATTTGGAAACAACATGCTGTACTGTTTGACATACGCACAAGAAGCTCCAATATAAACATTTCAGAGTGCTTGGGTGTCAATCTAAAAACAGTGCAAAGGATTTGGAAAGAGTTGAACGAGTGGGAAAGAGTTGAGTGATTACAAAGGCACGGCAGTTTGAAAAACTCACTCTGATCGTTTTGATGAGAAAAGAACTCCTGAATTTGTTGGTGAGATCCAGGCCATAATTGACAACAATCCCTCCAAGTCAATCAGGTCCATGGGAGTGTATGAGTTTCTTGTCAGGCAGTAGTACATGAAGACATACAGTATTCCTCATAGATGATGAGAAAGGCCCAATTTTTATCCCAAGCCATCAAGGGCAAGAGGAAAGACTATGCTACAAAGCTTTTGAACAAATTCAAGCATCCCCTCCAACCAAACATGCCTTGGGTTTTCTCAGATGAGAAAAATTTCTGCTAGAATCAGATCGTAAACACACAGAACAACTGTTGGCTTGCTATGTCCCCAAAACATCTACCGAGAGTGATAAAAATCAAACATCCAGTCAACATCATAGTATTTGGAGTGATCACTAGTGATGGTGATGTTATGCCTCCATTCATCTTCCCACACAGCCTCAGACTCAACACAGAGGCCTACATCAAGTGCCTGGAGGAAGTAGTGATGTCCTGGATGAAGAGGGTGGCTGCTGGAAGATCCTATATCTGGCAACAGGACTCTGCACCATGCCACACAAGCAGGAGAACCCAGTCATGGCTGTCAGACAATTTCTGCAACCACATCACCCCTAACATCTGGCCACCTAACTTCCCAGACTGCAACTCCCTTGATTATTATGTGTGGGGTGCAGTTGAGTGAGAGACCAAGAAAACTCCTTGTAACACCAAAGACGAACTGAAGGCAAGTATTATGGCAGCATTCACCAACTTAAACAAGGAGACTGTCCAGAAGAGTTGCAGGAGATTCTGAAGTGGTCTGGAGGCTGTGGTTGAAGCCAATACCAATTTTATCGAATAAATTTACACTTTAGTAGTATTTCAAGATATTTCAATGTAATTTTGGTAAATATATCTATTAAAATGAGATGT
>NC_068985.1:31987864-31991371 GCF_001194135.2 Octopus bimaculoides
AATATATGTATAGTTTAGGATAATCAGTAAGTTGTCATAATAGTCTATTATGACAACTTACAGATTATCCTAAACTATACACATATAAATATCCTCTATTTATCTAATATCGAGGTCTCATTCTTTTGTTGTCACTTTTATTATTATTATTATTATTATTATAAATTATTAAAGATATATGGGGATAGAAATTTAGCATTAAATTTAGCAATATTGGAGCTGTTTTAAAGAGAGGTAACTGAGGCTGTAAGAAAAAATTTTAAGTTCCTCTTCTGGTATAACTCAGTGAAATGTATTCACATTTATGGTTAAAAATGATCCATTTCATTTACAGATATATGATTGGTTTCTATAAATGTTCAAACAGTTTGACAGAAATTAACTTTAGAAATGCTATGGGGGGAGCAATGATGTTGAATTTAGAAATTTTATCAATTTAAAGAAGGGACAGCATACATGACAATTTCAAGGTTCAACAAACTGGTGTGATAAAAGTAATTGATGGTCAGTTTTTAAAATTATGTCCAAATGATCTCTGCAGAAAAAAACAAAGGGAGGGAAGGAATTCCAGAAGATTGTATTTGTAAGAGTGAATGACTGGGTGATAAGTTTAGTTCTGGATTTAGGAATTGATATATAATTGGGCTGACAGGTAAATGAGAAATAGGTAGATGGTGTGAGTAAGTAGAAAGCAAGTTGAGGGGAGCAGAAGCTGTTGTAGTAATAATGATAGAAGTAGTCAAATGAAGAAACAGTTCATCTGTGAGCTAATGAGTGAAGATTGGTGATTATGGAACTTTTACTAATGAGTTGAATGGCTTTCTTTTTAATGTGGTCTAGAATGTTTGTGTATATAACATCAATGCTGTACTGCAACTTGTCCTACTTGAACTTGGTAGATAGTCAGTAATTGATTGGGACTGAAGTATTTTCTGACTGTAATGAAGAAGCCTTGTCTTCAATGTAATTTTGGCAATGCTATAAACACAAAATATGAAAGTGCATGGCCTAGTGTTTAAGATGTTGCATACACAATCACAAGATTGTAGTTTTGATTCCCAGACCAGCGGTGTATTTTGTTCTTGAAAACACTTCGTTTCATGTTGCTCCAGTCCATTCAGCTACAAATGGGTAACCCTGTGACAGACTGGCATTCTGTTCAGAGGTCATTTTGGTCTGCCTGCCAAGCCAGTAAATAGGCTTCATTTAAAAGCTACAACAATGTAGGGAGCACATTGTGGCTAGCAGCATAAACATCTGATAGTCTGATCAAGTAATCTAATTTGTTTATTGTTATTTACGATTTAAAAAAAAAACTTTAATTGTATCCCTATAATATTCCTGTAGTTTATACACCTCAAAGATCTGTTTTAAAAAGTGGACAACACATGCTTTAGTTTACAAATAAGTGTCAATGAATGTCCAGCAGGCCTTAAAAATGCAACTCTTAAAACATATTTCCTGTCCTTGCAAAAATAGAAATCCATTTATCACACTGGAATTAAAATCTATTTCCTGTCCTTGTAAGAAAAAAAATCCATTTATCACAATAGTTAAAATCACCTTAAGGAAAACCAAAACAACGTGGCTGTGAAAGATTTAGTTCAGATTACATTCGTTTTATATAATTAGATTAGTCATCTGAACAAACCGAGATTTCAAGATATGTTTGTTTAATAAAAAACAAAAATAATAACATTTTTGTCAGTTACTTTGGAAATTGAATGTAAGAATGAAAGAACTCAATGTTATTCTAATATTGTTTTCACAATAATTAGAATATATCTATTCAGTTTGTAATAGTTTAATCAACAATGAGAAATAATGAGTAAAATCTGATGCGACAATTTTTTTTTCCAGGCGCACCGCAGTATAATTATATAAGGGGTATCGGCTTAGCATTACATTCAGCTAGGTTAGATAACGTTAAGTGGTAGATGAACATTGTACAATACACAATATATTTTTATGTCGAATCATAGCAATGTGAGAAAGAACATAGCGGAGGCTGGTAGTAGATTTAGTGTTACCATTATCAGGAGCAGCGGCCGTTACAACACAGTAAGCAGCAGAATTAGCAGTTGCGGTTGCTGTCGCCGGAGAGGCAGGACCAGCTCTGTATTAGACAGAGTTCGGATACATTTAAGCAATTACCTCTTGTTTCGATATTTTTTCAGGAGTAAACGGAAACATTCAGTTTGTGAACGAAAAATTTAGTACCTTTACCGTTACAGAAAAAGCTGTTCGCCAACATGGATAGTTCTAATAGTTCTGATAGCGACTTCAGTGGGAACTGTGCTAAAGATATGTCTTATTCTTCTTTACAAGAAATCCCTGATGATATTTTGGATAAATCATTCAAACTTAGGGCCCTGTCTCTTTCCCACAATCAACTTTCACCTTGCCTCGGTCCAAAAATAGCTGGATTTAAGAACTTAATTAAACTCGATATCAGCAACAACAATCTCTCACGATTATCGGAAGATTTTCATCATCTAGTGAAGCTTCGTACACTTATAGCTCGAAATAATCAGTTTAATACTGAAGGAATTGGTAAATCTCTCTCGTCTCTTAAAAATCTTGAGGATATCAACATGTCCGGCAACCAGTTCACCGAGATTCCACCCTGCTTTCTCAAATTGTGTAGACTTCGATACTTACATATGGGTGCAAATCAAATTCGAGAACTTCCCAGTCAAGTAAAAGAACTCACACAGTATGTCAAATGCATATTTCTTTAAATCGTTTTTATTTGTCCCATACTAATACACACATACGTATGCATGTATGTATGTATGTATTTGTTTATTCCCAGGTGATTAACTCGATCTTTTTACTTTTTCTTATTTAATACGGTGCTCTGCTATGGTCTAAACCTGCGTGAAATGAACAAATTGTAAAACACACACACACACACACACACACAGAGTCTGTACATAAATTATCGAATAACGATATTTCAATCTCCTCCTCTGAGCTGTTTCATTCCTGTCTTTATAGTAATGATACACAACACAAACTTTTCTAATAAAGATCATCTGCTGCCAGTTTAGAAAAATAACAAACAAAATTTTACGAAAATAAATTCAACAGAAACCGTGCGTGATGAATGTAAATAACATAGAGATAATAATTGTTTCTAACATAGGCACGAAGGTTGGAGGTAAAAGACGTGTAAACTACCTATTTCCAGTGGGGTTTTTTTTTCTCTTTTTCAAAAATTTCTTCGGATTTCTATATTTTCGATATAGGAGAATACGATTTTGCCCAAAAATCAAGTTTTCAAAATTTTATTTTCCTCACCCCAATTTCATAACTTTTTTCTAATTTTTTTTTAATCCATGTAAAAAAATACAGAGATTACGAATTTGGGAATTTAAAAAAATGCCCCTTCCACCAATCACCTCCACGCTTTCGTCTGATCTTTCACGCATGCGTAGAATTCGACTGGAATAGCAGACGTCAAAACTATCAGACCACCACCAGAAAATCCGACGTGCTAGAAAC
>NC_068985.1:31993755-31998956 GCF_001194135.2 Octopus bimaculoides
TCCTTAGTGAAAATCGTGCGGGTGATATGATCAAATAAATACCTGGAAAACGGGGTGCAGTGGGTTGGAACCCTCGGAAATTTTACCCCCACCCCCATTTTCAAATATTTTTTGCTATTTCTTTCTTTACCCATAATTTTAGATAACTTTTCGCAGAAATACATT
This sequence comes from Octopus bimaculoides, assembly GCF_001194135.2. NCBI lineage: Eukaryota > Metazoa > Mollusca > Cephalopoda > Octopoda > Octopodidae > Octopus > Octopus bimaculoides. The sequence goes on from NC_068985.1 coordinate 31,993,921, forward strand.
TTCGAGAGAGTGTGGATTACATTAGATTGAAAATTCAAAGAAATTTGAAATTAATAAGTGAAAATGCAGAGGTTATAGAAGTTAGTGGTAACAAAGTGTGTGGAAAGATAACAAACGATAAGTTCATCTAAAAAAACGTTTGCATGTATGTGTAGAATGAAGTAAAAGTATAATATTAAAACAAAAATATCTTTTTCCTACCTCTTAAAATGACTGAATATAATAATACCAGATTGCAAAATAAATTTTCAATTTTTGGCATTGAAATGAGTTTCATTTTTGTGTGTGTGAGAAGAGAGAGAGAGAATGGTGTAACAATACATCATAATCATATATATCTTGTATTTCAAATTTTGGTACAAGGCCAGCAGTTTTAGTGGGGAAGGGATAATTGATTATATCAAACCCAGTACTCGACTGGTACTTCATTTTATCGACCCTGAAAAGATGAAATGCAAGGTTTTGAGCTAGCAAAATCAGCACATTAGACAAAATTCTTAGCAACATTTCTTCCAGCCCTTTATGTTGAGTTCAAATTCCAAGATCAATTTTATCTTTCATCTTTTGGAATCAATAAAATAAGTACCAGTTGAGCACTGGTTGATGAAATTAATTATATAGGGATGGATGGATATGCATACAAACTTAATTATATAGGGATGGATGGATATGCACACGTAAGTATATCTATTTACCTATCTATCTATCTTGGTCATTAACTCAATTTTGAGCATAGCCATTTCCTCATTGCAGCCATAAGCCTGTAGAAATTTTGACAGCATTTCTATCATAGACCCTCAGATAACTACCTAGCAGCTAGTTTTAAATTTTTGTGATAAATGTACTATGTAATTTGGTCAAGAATCATACCAACAGTAGCTTTGCTCTAGTGCATTTGTCCAAAATGAGCTTTTAGCCCAGCAGTAGATGAGCTATTATAGTCACTCTGGTTGTCATTTGTTGGAGCACTGAGTATAACTTAGCCAGGATCACAATGTCATCAGCATAGTCCAAATCCATTAGGCATCTACCTACTGTCCACTGCATTCTGGCAATTGGTCCATTTATGACTCTTCATGAAAAAGTCAATGACCAGAAGAAATAACAGGGGTAACAGGAGACAGCCCCGTCTCATTTCTGTGATGATGTTGAAGAATTCTGTGTTGCCACTTTCAGTTCTCATACAGCAGCTTAATTTGGTATAGAGACTCTTAAAGATGGGGATGTCTTCTGGGATACCACAAACTTTGGCAGCATTATTGCTACAGAAAGGAGTACTGAGGAAGATGTCAGTTCCTGAATTGGGCATGCAGCAGCTGTGTTCAGAGGAATGAATAAGATCTAGGCTAGCACTTTGATTTGTGACTGAATGAAAATCCTATTGTGCCAGACCACTGTCCTTCCAACAGCAGTCTTTGCAAGAGAAACCTGAAAAGACTGCCAAGGTCACTCAGGCTGAATGCATTCTACCAATGGTGTCTATGCAGAATACTGGAGATTATCTACAAGAACAGAATCACAAATTTTGAAGTCCTGTGAAGAACCAATCTCTGCAGCCTGTAAGAGATTGTGGCAGAAAGAAGAACAAAACTTGCAGCTCATGTTTTCTGACTGCCAGAAGGACAAGTAACCTAGGTGCTATATGATAGGTACTATCAGTGGGATGAAGAGAGAGAGAGAGAGAGACCCAAGATGATATGTTATGACACCTTCAAAAAAGATCTAAAGCAACTTAGCATCATCTGAAAAGATGCAGGCAACTATGCTCTAAACTAGGATTATTGGAGACATCTTGCTACCCAGTGTACAGGCCTACTGTACAGGAGGAACTAAGACTTAGTAAATAAGCACACCTTTGGCCATAAAAGACAGCAGTGTTCTGCTAGTATCATTAAAGTTGTGTGCATGCAAATATTGTATGCTGGTATGCCAATATTTAACTGTTCATTGATGATGAGTCTAGTTTTTGAAAGTGTAGTGTGACCAAACTGCAGGCAAAATCATCTTTGGATCCTCTTCTATATAAGCTTTAACATTCTTTAGTTTTAGAGGTGTTATGTTTCACTATTTCATGGCAATTCAAGTGTTCTCAAACTGTGTGCTATTGTTTTTTGTTATAGACATATTCACTGTCATTCATGTGAAATGTTCCCAATGAGCAATGCTGGTGTTCAAGGATTTAAGGTTGTTTTTGTGATGTTACAAAATCTCTTTTTGTAGTTTTTGCTGGAGACACATTCCAAGTACTGATTCCCCATATCATCATGTTTAAAGATTGATATAACTATAACAAATGATAAAACCAGTTCATGGTACAAGATGAAGCAAGCTTATAGTCTGAGACAGCCCACAGTCTTCACCACTTCTGTGTGAGGGATAAAAGATTTCCAACTGATGTTCATTATAAGCCTTAGATATTTCTGGTAAAGTTTCTCAAGTATATTGACATGTCTTTGATGTCTCAGAAGGCAAATAAAACAGAATCCAGGGAAGCTAGTGGTGATCAGTGTCAGCAAAACTTGTATTTTTTGGTTAAAGTGACATAAAGAATACTGTAAAATTGTGACAGGGAGTGGAGTGTCCAACATTTTGAAGTCCTTCTTCAGGGTAAAAACTGACTGCAGTTGGTGAGGAACACAAGACACTGTGAGCTTACTTTTATAGACAAGAAGTAGTGGGTGAGAGAAACTGGGTGAAGAAGGTTTGTGTCTGAAACTTTGGATACTCCATTCCCCATGGAATTTCACTGTACTCTCTCCCTCTTTAAATATATATATATTTATATTTTTTTAATTAGCAGAAGTTATCTCAAGAGATGAGGGTATATGGGTGTGTGTGTATAGGCATAGCTTTAGGAAACACCGTTCCCAGTTGGCCATGACACATTCTCTGTGTCCTTATGTTTTCAAAGGCGAATAAGCATTGATAGCTTGCAAGCCATGCTACTCTAGACTGATGATGAGCAATGACTCTGAAACTAGTCTCTGGATGCTGGCTTTGCCGGGTGGAGGTGCTTATCTCCCTTTTGAAAACATAAGGACTCAGAAAATGTGTCATGACCAACTGGGAATGGTGTTTCCTAGGGCTAAATAACAGTAGCATTCTTTCCTTTCATGGGACTGCCACATTAAGCTGGCAACATACCATCACTTTATATATATATACATACCATCACTTTATATATATATATATATATAAAAAAAAGACCAATATATATATATATAAAAAGACCAATTCAATACAATGGCCCTTCTCTCTCTCTTTTACCACATCCATCTCTCTATCTGTCTGACTATCAGTCTATCTATCTATCTCTCTATCTGCCTATCTATCTATTTGCTTATACATCTTCCATTGTCTCCAAAGCCTCACCCCAAAAAAACAAAAAAACAAAACAATGTTCTGTTATAAACAAAACCCCCAAAAACACCTGTTTTTATATAAATAAGCTAGATCTCTGTATTTTCACAGTTATATTTGACAAGTTCGAAAGACGAACAAAAGTGCTAATATATGTATAAAATAAATGAAAGAAGTTATTCCAAAATTCTGTCGACTTTTTTTTCAATATTTACTTCTGTACATCACACCTAACACTCTACACACACACACACACACACATATATATATATATATATATATATATATATATATATATAAAATTGAGAATGTGTCTGTATATGTGAATCCCTAAAACATGAGGCCTACCCAATTGATTTCATTCAAATTTTACACATGCATTACTTAGGGTCCATGGAATGTTATGGGCCCAAAAAATTTTCAACTTCTTGCCTAATGCAGGTCCAGAGCAATCTTTCAGGCTGGTTTGATATTACATGTCAAAAGTGAATATTGTTTCACTTTTAATTCTATTGTGACAACACTAAATTCAAGTTACATAAAAATACACAGCTACTATAAACATAATAAAAAAAAAATCAAATAGATAAAATAAATTAAGTAAACATAACAATTACAACATAAAATGTTCTTATGCATCTCCAATAATTTTAATCTCAAATAATCACTGCCCATTTTATTATATAATAAGGTCTATATAATATGTTTAGAATTTATGGTGGAGTAGGAAATATATTTTATTTAAAATTTCTATATACTATGATGAAAAAAAATTAATAAGGATATATTTTATTCAGACACTAAATTCATTAATAAAAAAAAAACAACTTTTAATCAACAATTCATTCATTCAAAAGTTTCTACTAAATATGATGATGTTAAATAAATGTATAAAGTTATGATTATTATAAACTATACTACGTCTTTCTTAAAAATGTTAATAAAATATAAATAAAGTATCAGAATTTTACTTAGTTTAGAGTAAGCCAATAGTTTTATTATTTTATAATTTTTGTGTGTATACAAGTTTGAAAGAACATAATATAAGGATATATACTAAATATTATAGGATCTACAAAAATATTCATATATATACTAAGCAGTTTGCTGGTGTGCAACACTTCTGCCAGCCCACTACCTTTAGTGGAAAATATTGCCCACAATAGACTAGTCTATGGCCTAGCGAATACTCCACACCTTCAGTATACACTATGGACTTCTATCCTCCTTGCCACTGAACTGGTGTCTTCTAAATTTGTGCACTGATTCCATATTTATGCACATGTGTTACATACTTAATTTGTTATAAATTATGACTATTGACACTGTATACTAACTACTTAGATAAGCTGTCACTTGGTTCATACATCAATTACAAAGGACATTGTTACTTAAATTTCCTACATCATTGAATGACTCATCATAACTGGAGTAACCTTCACTGCTACTCACACAAATATTACACCCAAGGTACATTATACTGATAATTTATAGTGAGTTATGCACCTTGTGCTACTTATATAAGAGAATATCATCTGAAATTTATTGGAGAATATTTGATAAATGAATGCTCATATGGTTTGCGTTTAATGCTTCTGTATTGCATGCATACTATATAACAAAAAAGATTATATGTGTGTATATATATATATATATATATATATATATATATATAT
>NC_068985.1:31999281-32007470 GCF_001194135.2 Octopus bimaculoides
TATATATATATATATATATGCATGTATATGACGGGCTTCTTTCCGTTTCCGTCAACCAAATCCACTCACAAAGTTTTGGTTGGCCCAAGGCTATAGTAGAAGACACTTGCCCAAGGTGCCATGCAGTGGGACTGAACCCAGAACCATGTGGTATAGTAGAAGTGCTTTTACTATAACCTTGAGCCAACCAAAGCTTTGTAAGTGGAAATGGTGGTCATCACACTTTAATTATAAAACAATGTTATTTGCTATCATCTATGAAAACATGTCTGGCCATTGTGCTGTCCCTATTGGAAAGACTAAGAAAACATTATCTTTCTTGGAAACAGATAAAGGTTGGCTGTAGAAAATTTGCCTTAACAAATTTCGTCTGGTCTGTGAAAACATGGAAAAGTGGACATTAAAATAATGGTGTATATATGTTGTATCTTGTAACTTTTACTTGTTTCTGTCATTGGACTGCTGCCATACAGGAGCACTACCTTGAAGGGTTTAGTCAAATAAATCGACTCCAGTATTTTTTTTTCATTGGATCAGTAAGTTACAAGGATGTAAGCAAACCAACACTGATTGTCAAGTGGTGTGTAAATATATGTGTATATATATATATATATATATATATATATATATATATATATATATTTATATATTGAAAGGAGTGACATTCCTTTCAATTTCTGTCTACTGAATCCTCTCACGAGGCTTTGGTTGGCCTGGGGCTGTAGTAGAGGACACTTGCTCAAACTGAAACAATGTGATTGGGACACACGCTTCTTACCGCACAACCATGCTGCACTTATATATATATATACATAGGTGCAGTCATGTGTGTGTGTGTGTATATATATACACACACAGCCTTTGTATTTAGATTTCATTCACATGTGTAAGAATATTCCCACTAACTTTTAGTAATCATTGTTCTCAAAAATCTTATGCTGTGAAAAATTTTTCATGTGACAAAACTATGTGCCCACTGAATGGATAAGTATAATTATTAATTACTACACTAACCCATGCACCAGTTGAAAAATGTATATGCACACATAAATACACATGCACAGCTTAGAATAGTGATATGCATGCCCCCCCCCTCCAATGTATGTGTATTGTTTTTTAATGAAAGTAAAATAATAATAAAATGATGGAATGTTGTCAATTTAATGTGACAGTCCATGAAAGGGAAGAATGCTACTGCTATTTAGCCCTATGAAACACCGTTCCCTGTTGGTCTTGACACATTTACTGTGTCATGTTTTCAAAGGGGAGATAAGCACCTCCACCTAGCAAAGCCAGCATCCAGAGACTAGTTTCAGAGTCATTGCACATCATCAGTCTGGAGTAGCATGGCTTGCTAGCTGTCGATGCCTATTCGCTTTTGAAAACATATATTTCAAGTGAAATACATTCACTGATTTCAAAAATAGAAATAATACATTTCTAAATCTCTGAGAGAGATTTATTTATACAGTAGCAGCACGATGCTGGCTTTGCTGGGTGGTAGTGCTTATCTCCCCTTTGAAAACATAAGGACACAGAAAATGTGTGAAGGCCAACAGGAAACGGTGTTTCCTGGGGCTAAATAACATAGCATTCTTCCCTTTCATGGGACTGTCACATTAAGTTGACAACATATCATCACTTTATCATGATGCTACTGTGTAAATCTCTCTGAGAGATTTAGAAATGTATTATTTCTATTTTCGAAATCAGTGAATGTATTTCACTTAAAATATATGTTTTCAAAGGTGAATAAGCATCAACAGCTAGCAAGGGCAAGCCTTTTTCCTCTGCGACACGTTGTCTTCAGTTTGTTACCTGCAATATGTGAGTTCGTTTCCTGTTCTGTTTATTGTAAATTTGTTATTTTGAAGTGTCACTGAGGTCGGAAGAGTGGGCACTACTGCCATCCTACTGTGGCAAACGTGCAGCCAGAATTAGGATTGGCAGAGTGCCCCCAGAAATCGATGAAATGTGGCTTGTGGCAGCCATCCTCTTCAACATGGAGGAGGAGACCAATGTGCTGAAGGTCACGAGACAACAGAGGTAAACTGGTTTGAATACGGTCTCAACATGAAGGTCCAAATCAGTTTACCAGACCTGCATAAAATTGTAAATGAAATTATGTTGCCAGAGGATGTTAAACTAAGAGTGGTAGTGGAGGGAAGACCTCCCATCTGCTACTACTGTGGAGTACAAGGACACATGAAAGCAAGGTGTCCCCAGAAACAAGAAGTAGAGAAGGAGGTGGAACAAGGAGTGGTAGTGCAAAACCAAGTAAGTGAAGAGATGGAAAACAGAGAAGGAAAATACTCAGTTGGAAAAAGAAAGAAGAAAAGAGATGAAAATGCATATTCACCACCAAAAAGCCTGCAAAAAAAAAAAAGAAAAGGCAACATAGAGGAGATACAAATTGAAAGAACAGAAATAAGAAAAAAAGGAAATTACAGAAGAAAAAACAAGTATGCAGAAAAGAAAGGAAGCAACAATAAAGAGTAAGGGAGAGATAGAGATGGTTGAGACACCAAAACTGGAACATCAGGAGAGAATGGAGATGGAAAATGGGAAGGAGTACTGAAAGGAAAAAATGTGAGGACATTGATAGAGTATAAAAAAAGCGTAGAAATAGAGAAACGGATCGCTAAAATGAAAAACGTAATCAGAGTAAAATTGTTGGGGAGTGAGGATAGACGACAGGGCAGTTTTGATAGAGAGGGAGAAAGGAGAAAGATTAAAAGAATTATTTGGTGAACAAATTGTATTAACAGAGTTGATGGTTCGATGTGACGAACTACCACCAGTGGTACCATTTGATGACATAATAGAGTACATAGTAAATTGAAATAAGTGAAATTTGTAAAACTTAAAATAATGTTTTTTAAAAAAAAGAACGTTGTAAAGAAGAATAATGAACTGTTCGTGAGTAATGTGTTACATAAACAGTTAAATGACATTACCTGCTTGTGAGGCGCAGGTAAGACATTTCATTTTTCATCATATCATTATATTCATAATTTCATTCAATTTATGTTTTTTGTACTCCACTGTATTGTGTTGTCTGTCTTTATTCATCCCTTCCCTGTAAGAGCCAATGTGCTCGTAATAAAGAATATAGCAAGCGAGCCATGCTACTCCAGACTGATGATGAGCAATAACTCTGAAACTTGCCTCTGGATGCTGCTGGCTTTGCTGGGTGGTGGTGCTTATCTCCCTTTTGAAAACATATGGACACAGGAAATGTGTAAAGGCCATCAGGAAATGGTGTTTCCTAGGGCTAAATAGCAGTAGCATTCTTCCCTTTCATGAGACTGTCACATTAAGTTGACAACATACCATCACTTTATCGTGCTGCTACTGTATAAATCTCTCTGAGAGATTTAGAAATGTATTATTTCTATTTTCAAAATAATAATAATTTATAATAAATTATATTAAGTGGGCAATATTTTGAACCATGAAGAATTTATACCAGATTTTTGAATTTTTTTTGCAGTTGTCTGGTAATAAACATAGACTTGCCCAAATGCATCAGTAAATTAACATTGGTATTTTTTTAACCATTGTTAGAATCATCTGAATTGGAACTGTCAAAGCGCAATATTCGATCAATTTTGCTATTCAACTTCAAAAATGGATGTAAAGCAGCTGAAACTGCTCGTGATATCAACAAAACATTTGATGAGGAAATGACCAGTTAGTGGTCAGCTTGAAAATGGTTTAAACGATTTCACAGTGGAGACCTGAGCCTTGAAGATTGTGAGCATAATGGAAGACTGTTATTGGGAAAGATCCACGTAAAACCACTCGAGAACTGACAGAAACCTGCCTGCACCCATTTACATGTGATCAGAAAATCAAAAAAGCTCAACAAATGGAATGAAAATCAAAACATGCACAGATATGAAATTTGCTTGTTGCCTCTTCTCTGTAACCAGACTAATCCATTTCTCAACCATATTGTAACTTGAAATGAAAAGTGGATTCTGTACAATAATAACTAAAACGTTCATCACGGTGGCTGGACTAAAATGAAGCACCAAAAACTTTCCCTAATCCTGAGCTCTTTAAAAAGAAGATTATGGTTACTTTTTGGTGGTGTACAGCTGCACTCATCCATTATAACTACTTAAAAACCCAGAAAAACTATTACTGCAGAAACATATTGCCATGAAATTGCCAAAATGAAGTATAAACTGCTACTCTTCTATCCCAGACTGGTCAACAGAAGAGCACCAATCATTCTTCATGACAATGCTCGACCACATTTCACTAATGACGCTCCAGAAGTTGAGGGAACTTGACTATGATGTTCTTTCCCACCCAGTTATTCCCCCGACCTTTCTCCTACCGACTACCACTTTTTCAAGCACTTTGATGGTTTTTCTGTGAGAGGAGAAGTTAAAAAAATCAGACCAATGCTGAAAGTGCATTCAAAGAGTTCATCAGCTCCAAAACTCCAGATACTTATGTTACCAGAATAAACAAACTTGTAATTCATTCACAAAAATGTGTTGATTGTAATGCTACTTACTTTGATGAATAAAATTTCCACATTGTTGAAATATATTAGGATATCATAATTTTGGCCTTGTACCAAAATTTGAAACCAATATTATGTTATAATTTATTGTAATAATAAGCTATTATTAAAGTGGTGAAGGTAGTAAACTGGCAGAATTGCCCGAGTGTCAGAAAATATGCTTTATGGTTATGCTATTTGTTCCAACCCTAGACTCTGAATTCAAATCCTGCCAAAGAATTACTGAGAAACTTTTTTTTGGTGGGCTGAACAATTATGCCAGCTCACCACCTTAATAATAATAATAATGATAATAATACTAGTAGTAGTAGTTTCAACTTTTGGCACAAGGCTAGCAGTTTTGAGGGGATGGGTGTTAGTCAATAACATCAATCCCTGGTACTTTATATTATTGACCCTATTGAAGTAATAATTTTTAACATCAGCACATGGCTACAAATTTAGTGGAAAGTTTAAATCAACTCCAATACTTCATTGATACCTTACTTTATCAACTCAAAGATAATGAAAGGTTTTTATTTGAATTTGGAACATAAAAAGCCATAACTATATACAGCAAAGCATTTTGTCTGATGCTCTAACAATTCTATCAATCTATAAATCTTCTTTTGTAACTAGGTAGTTTATTTATTTTTGAGTGTATAAGTCAATTTGTAAAAGCACCTTTTCTCTAATCAAGTGTTTCCTTGGAGTTGAGTGCTTGTGCTTTTTATGACAGTTTCAAAACTGAAACTTCATTTTGCACTCTTTGAATGGAAACATGATAGTGTGCATGTGAGAGTAACCACCTTTTGAGTGTTGCTAGAAAACAATAACTTTAGCATAAATTCAGATTTCCAAATATTACTGCAATTAACTGATGCTTCACAACCTGTTTTGTTCGGCATTTTAACCAGATGGTTTTGTTTAGACTTTAATGACAACAACAATAGATATTAAATTCTTGTGAAACTTTTTTTTCAGTAGTAATTTATTGGCTGACATGGCTTGGTTTAATGTTTCATTGTAGCATGCTCTTTATTAACTACTAAACAAAGAATAATTTTTTGAAGGTTATAAGTTGAAGTCAGTTACTTGAAATATTTAGAATTCAACTAACTCTTTTCAGTTAAGGCACAACCTTACTTTTAAGGATGGCAAAAACTGATTGATTGTCAGCAAAATCTTATTGTCCAATAATGGAATAAAATCTGTCTTGTGTTTATAATAGTAAATTGTAGTTTATAATGTAACATACATGTTAAGAAGCTGTAATAAAATTACCATAAAGGCATGATTCCTGAGAAGAATACATTCAAAGTAGGTTGTTTTAATGTGACATGCATTTAGGATTTCTGTTTGTGATTAATGCAGTTGATGCTTAACATTAATTGGATAATGTTAAAGTGGTTGACATTTGTAACTGGGTGATATTTAACTGAATGATGTGTGATGTTTGGTGTAACAGGATGATGTTAACATTGGTTCATATTAAGGATACTTGAGTGTGGTTTAATGATGAAGTTGAATGGAGCTGAATATTTTTCATTTCTAAATTTAGCTATTTTTTTTTTATTGAAACTAAAACTTATAACTACAATCATCATTGTAACATTTGCTTTTCTATGCTTGCATGGGCAGATGGAATTTACTGAGGCAGATTTTGTACAGCCAGATGCCTTCCTATCATCACCTGCTTCCTGGCAAGAAAATATTTCCCTATAGCCAGACATGTGTTTCATGGAAGACTGGTTTACAACACCACATGATGTCATTGCATGGGTGCACACACCTCTATTTATACAAGCTCCTTTCAGTTTCTGTCAACCAGACACACTCACAAGGCTTTGGTCAACCTGCTGCACAGTGAAACTGAACCGAATACCATGTGGTTGGGAAGCAAGTTTTTTAACTACAGCCACTCCTGCATTTATGTCCGGTGATTTATCAGTTTCAACTTAATTAAAGTTCAGTTTAATTTGCATTTTATTTTCTTCTCTTTGTTTTGCTATTTATCAATTATTTAATTATTTTATGTTTCTTTTTTATGTTGTAGCCTTGAAGTGCTGTATATTGGAGGTAACCAGTTAACTGAGATACCTGCTGAAGTTGGATGTCTCACTAAACTTAACACACTTGCACTCTGTGATAACAAAATACATACTCTGCCTCGAAGTCTTGGTCAGCTGCATAAATTAAGAACTCTCAGCCTCCACAACAATCGAATTTCTATGCTACCTCAAGAGATAGTTTCTCTCAATTTAATTGAACTTAGTCTACGAAATAATCCTCTTGTTGTTCGTTTTGTGAAAGATCTAGTTTGCGATCCTCCTTCCTTATTGGAGCTGGCAGGAAGGACAATAAAAGTTGAAAAAGTTAAATATGATGTAGGTGATATGCCTCAGAACCTTCACCAATATCTTGAATCTGCTAAAAGATGTGTTAACCCAAAATGTAAAGGTAAGTTTCATTTTTATGATTTTAGATTTTGATTTCTGGCTGTTGCCAGTACCACCTGACTGGCCCTCGTGCGGGTGACACGTAATAGCACCCACTACACTCTCTGAGTGGTTGGCGTTAGGAAGGGCATCCAGCTGTTGAAACTCTGCCAAATTAGATTGGAGCCTGGTGTTGCCATCCGGTTTCACCAGTCCTCAGTCAAATCGTCCAACCCATGCTAGCATGGAAAGCGGATGTTAAACGATGATGATGATGATGATGATTTCTGCATCTCAGAAACTATTCAATTACAAACATTTTTTAGCAAAAGTGCTGCATAGAACACAAACATATAAATAATAAAATAATACATTTTTAACTTTTATTATAACTATACACCAGGCCTTTGCTGAAAATTGTTTGTGTGTATGTTTATCTTACATGTATGTGGTGTATGCATTCATCATGCAACAGATAAAAATTTCTTTCTAATTTTTGCCAGAATAAGTGAAGTTTAGATGTAGTTTCACTTACTAATGGTGAAAATTTTTGGTAAATTTATAGTTTAACACCCAACTCAATTTTGGTGATAAATGTTTTTTCCTCGTTTTTTTTTTCTTGTGCTATCAACTAATCTCATCTAATATGTTGTAAATAATGATTTTTTTTTCCACGGAAATTGGAGGTGGGAGGGGTAGGGTGGACCCTTGAAAATTCCTCCACCCCTCACCTCACCCAATTAGGCCCCATACCTCCTACAGCCAGCCCTGGTTGTGACTAAGTCAGACAGATAATTACATTCTTATCTAGATTTAGGACAACTGGATCTGAAAGTTTTCAGAACTTTCTCCCTCTTAATCATTATTTTTTATTGAGACTTTTTTTAGCTCTTGTGAAGTTGAACATCTTATCTGGCCACTACAGTCCCCAGATCTCAATATTATTGAACATTTATGGTGCATTTTAGAAAAACAAGTAAGAAGTCGATACCCTCCGCCATCATCACTACAAGAACTGGAGACTGTTTTAGCTGAAGAATGGACAAAAATTCCTTTTGAAACAATTAACTTTGTACAAGTCCATACCTTGTAGAATTCAAGCTGTAATTACTGCCAAAGGTGGTCCTGCCCTATATTAAAATTAATTCGTTTGAAATTTTAAGGTTTTTCCATCATTTTGTTCAACTCTCTCTCTATATATATATATGGCCGTTGCCAGTACCGCCTGACTG
>NC_068985.1:32007480-32022681 GCF_001194135.2 Octopus bimaculoides
TTCGTGCGAGTGACACGTAAAAGCACCCACTACACTCTCTGAGTGGTTGGCGTTAGGAAGGGCATCCAGCTGTAGAAACTCTGCCAAATTAGATTGGAGCCTGGTGTTGCCATCCGGTTTCACCAGTCCTCAGTCAAATCGTCCAAGCCATGCTAGCATGGAAGGCAGACGTTAAACGATGATGATGATGATGATGATGATATCATATAGATATGTTAAAATATCATCTTCCAATTAAGTCCAAAAGTCCAACACTAAAGTTTTCACATGACTATGACAGTTCTGTGTTATTGGTTATAATATACACAAGATCACTCTTGGATGAACAATCACTATTGATGATTATAAGTGCTTGTAGATTGTACATAATACCACACCGACCATTACAATAAGTAATTCACTTTTTAAATGTTTATCATAATTACCATATTTGTGCAGTGTAAAATAAAGTGAGGACAAAAAAGGGAGTTTAATTAGAATATTGGATACTTGTTTAGTCATTAAAATGTGATGTGAAGGTAAAACATCAAGATGTATTTTAATGGTCTGTAATTATTATTAGTAGTCTACAAAATCTCCTGCTCTACATTGATCCTTATATTACTCTATCTAATTAATCAATATCAACCCTTTAGCATTCAGATTACTCTATCTAATGTAATGCTTATTTATTCAAAATGTTTTGAATTAATCATGCATTATCTCATTGCTTTGAGATTTTGAGGATGTGATTATTTTGACATTCTATGGTATACATGAGAATCCAGATCTGGCTGGTATAAATATAAAACAGGTGAAATATTTGGCCTGCATATGGCCAGTTTGAATGCTAAAAGGTTAAATCAAGTGATATCTAAGATTATAAATAAAATGAAAATATTCCCTCTTCAGTAGTATGTATTTTGTTAACAAAATGTTTGAGTACATTAACACAGTATAGCAGACAATATTGTTTTCTAAATATATTTCAGTACTTAGCCTATCATGTTCTAGTCTGGTTATTTTGCCAGAAAAATGCTGAAGTAGTGTAAAGAAAAATGTAACTGGAATGTTTAGTAAGATGTATCCAGTTTCATAAACATTGCTGCTCTTCTCAGCTAGACAACAAACTAAACAAAATTAAAGGCCAAGAATATTTTTTTTCGTTTTGTTTTGTAGCAATGTAGTTATGTTCTATGAGTATATCAATCTTTTCCAGTGTATCTATAAAAACAAATGCTTATTGTTACTATAATGTTGTTATTATTGTTGTTCTATGATGTAAAGATCCTTGACATTTCTGATTGCAAGACAATGTGCAAGAGAGAAAAATCAAGACAGTTGGGGGAGAAGTGTGTATGGAAGGATAATGATCCTCTTAAAGAGAATGAAAAGTCATAGAAGTGCTACTGTGAAAAGTTGTTTATTGAAGAGAAAACATAGAAGAAAAAGGGTTTACACCAAGTAAACCCAACAGAGTCCAACCATTCAAGTTGACAGCAAAACAATGGATATAGCAGGAAGGTACTTAGTCCATCAGAAATCACCAGCATGATACTTAAAATATCTGGCCAAGTGTGATATGGACTAATCATCTGCATAATAAATTAGGTTGTACAGGAAGGTGTTATACCCAATGACTGGTGTAATAATATCATCAACTGCTACAAGGATAAAGTTTAACACACTAGAGAGCAGTAATTATTGAAGTAGTACTATTGACTAGGAAGAGAATTAATAGGTACATGAGTGTCTTCATTTTGCGATCTTGCAAGTGAATTTGGTTGGCAGAATCTGTAAGGCGGCGAGCTGGCAGAATCGTTAGTACGGGTTAAATGCTTAGCAGTATTTCATCTGCCGCTACTTTCTGAGTCCAAATTCCGCCGAGGTCGACTTAGCCTTTCATCCTTTCGGGGTCGATAAATTAAGTACCAATTACGCACTGGGGTCGATGTAATCGACTTAATCCCTTTGTCTGTCCTTGTTTGTCCCCTCTATGTTTAGCCCCTTGTGGGTAATAAAGAAACAAGAATCTGTAAGAAGCCCACTATAATACATATATGTATAAGTGTGTGTGTTTGTGAGAGAGATTTTTTTAATGTCTTGACATCATGTGTTAGTTGACTACAAGAATCACTGTCTTACAAGCTGTTAACTACCCCATCCAGGCATAACAAAATGGATGTTAAAATTGTGTGTGTGTGTGTGTGTGTGTGTGTGTGTAAGGATGTCAAGTGGTTAAATAAATATATTAATCTCTTATACCTTCTGACCTTTTGTGGTTCATATATATGTGTGTGTACTGTCAAGTCTACATTATTGACTTCATTTATATCTCTATACTTGCCCTCATTACTAGTCCCTCTAATCACACATCTTTATCATTCATCTATTTATCTCTCATACCCCCATTGTTCTCCTCTTGATCATTCTCCCCACTTCTCAATCTCACAGTTGCTGGTGTGACCAAGGATGGCAGTGGATATCTTGTTTTCTGTACACTGCTTCAAGTGTAACTGGCTCTCTCATCAGCATCTCACCTCCACGTCTCTTTCATTTTACTTTTGCTCTCTTGGCTAACTTAAAACACATACATAAGGGCCCTTACCATGTACCCCATGCACTCTACCTATACTCTGCTCCTGACCATAAATAGTTGATAATCTTTGTTATTTAAGTGACGTAAATAGTTGAGGAAATGTAAGAAGTGGAAGCATAGTGAATAAGGTTACAGATGGATAGTCATAAAACAGTCAACAAAAGATTTATCACATTGTATAAAAAGTAGGCTATATGCTTATAAAACAAGAGGATCTGTAATTATTGGAGAGGTATAAGTTGATATCCTGTTTAGTATGCAGTGTTAACCTAAGAGAAATAAATGCAAAGGAATGACTGAATAAAAAGTACCGTGATTAAAGGAACTCACAGTTGAGATCACACAATGGGAGAATTATTACAGACTTGTCCAATTCATGCTGGATGTTGAAATGGTGATGATATTAGGGACAGTAATAAATGTGGTACAATAATAATGATCACACCACCATTATCATCATCACCACTTCCTTTAATTCTATATTATCTTATCTTGAAATCTGAAACCAAACCTACTGAGGCATCACTGTTTCTTTCCATGTCTACTACTAGAGGTATCTTTCACTCTTAGTACATAACACATTTCCTCTGATCATTTGTAGTGCATTTGTATCTCCTGTCAAACCAGTATAGTCTCTTGCACTCATTGATTGATACCCCTTCTTCTATGCTCAACCTTTCCTGGAAGTTAGTGTTGCACATCCTATCTATCACACTCGACTCCTTTCTCTTCAGAATCTGAAAGACTTTTGTATTCAGAGCCTTATGTCTCACACACATGCAGCATGACACTTCTTCATACAGTGTCTTTTGCATGAAGAGAGAAACTTCTTATTACTAATAAATCTGAGAATTTCTTTGGCCCCTTTCTTACTTAAGCTGCTATACTTTCTCTAGAAATACCCCTAATTGAAATAGGGAACAGAAATTATTGTCTCAAATGACCCATCTGAGAAGTCTATGGACTTCACTTTATAAATGCTACTTTACTTAACTACTCTTGTATATGTAGCACATCTGAAATCCTTGTTCATAACCATTCTCTAGAATTCCCACTGTATCTTTTGTATACTCATTGCTTACACTAATTACATAATACTAGGATCCCACTAACTCTCTCCGAAACATATCAGACTATGTCACTTTCAAATTTCAGTTCTCTCTACCAATTAGAGTTTTGGTTTTTGCCATGTTGACATTTTGGCTTTTCAATTTAAGGCCTTTTTTTTTTTCTTTAATTCTTCAAAATATTTTGCTATGATAACTAGGTCACCAGCAAAAAAAAGTTCACAAAGATATTTATTTTGAATGTAATTTAAAAACCTGAACTGAACACCAGCTTGACCATGAAATTTCCTATAAACACTTCCTTAAACACTAAATTCTTCATGATCTACACTTGACTTTTCCATTACTCACTAGGATACAGAATGTAGGACCTTAAGTAATAACTTGTTCTGTGTTTGTCTCTTTGTGAATATGGATGCACAAATGTGATATTTTCATTCAGAAAACAATATCTTATCCAAACAAAAACACATAACTTCCAACAGTTGTGACTTTGTGAATCAAAAAATATTGAATCTTCAAAATTTGATAATTACTTTACTCTTCTACATCTCTTTGCCTTATAATGGATAGTTTTTGCCAGACATTTGAGCTAACATCTCTGTGCACAAACTGATTAACTAAGTATTTGATTTTTATAACATTTCTGCAACTATTTTGGATGCACCAGTAGCATTCACTGCTTAAATCTAACTAATCACCCTTACTAATCAAGGTAAATCTAATCTCTGTAGTTTCTGTTGGATCTATGGGGAATAGATATTCACTCTCCTTCAACAACTTTTCATGGTAGTAGTTCAAAACTTCTTTTTCTTTGCACTGTCATTAACATCTTGATTCATACAAACATTTTGCCTTGCAATTTAGAATCCTCTCTAGCTTTTCTCTTTACAGAAGGACATTAACTCTCAGTTTTTCCCTAAGTAAACTTGATTCTTGCTTTCTGCCTAGACTCTTGATTATGATTCATATTACTTGTTATTTTCTGCTTCTTTTAAACCTTTCACTTGGCCATCTATCTGTGGCATAAACTTCATATTTTAAAGTGACAAGGTTATTTGACAAAATTCATCAGCATTTTCAAACTTCATTGAAGCAAATGCAGAAGAGAGAATAAGATGAATAGATGGAGAATGTAATGTTAAGACAAAGAGGCTGGATTGCTGGCTTTAATCATCATGAGTTCTTATAGCTAAAGACGAGTGGTGGAGTACTATACAACATTTACTACTGACATATGATTTAATATATCCATTAAGTTGATAAAAAGTTTATAGTTACCAAATACTATTTAGTTTTGTTCTCATTGATAATTAGCAAAGTAAGAAAACCAAAGGAAGCCACAAAAGATCAGTAATTACAAAGAACATGATAGTAGAAAGGAGGTATAAAAGTAATGCCATCTGTTTTAAATGTAGTAGACTGTACGTGAAGTAGGCACTTCTTTCAAAAAAATTTCAATTTTTCAAAATTTTGTTTTTGTTTTCTAATATTTCCTGACAGCTTGTTGAAATTTAGTTGTCAAAAGCTTCTACCTAACTCATCACTTGCTCTATTTTGTTTTACTGAATGTGTGTGTATGTATTCTTGGTTACATATGAATAAATATATTTACAGGCTGAATGAAAGGAAAGTACAACTGAATTAAATTTCCCTTTTAAAATACAACATATGCAATGTTCTATTTTATCAGTACTATGAGTCAGGTCAGATGTTGAGGTATGCATTGTTGCAGTGCATTGCTGCAGTCACTATTTGTTGGTATATTCTTGGGTCCTTCCAGGCAACCCATTGAACAGAGTCCCAGTCAGTCCTCATTTCCATGAGAAACCTCCTCATCTGCTGTGACCATGTGGCTGACCAACATGAGCTGTCAGCCCAGCCAGATCCTCAGTGAAGAGAGCATGGTAAGCAGGGCCTAGCTTGGAAAATCAAGCAACATGGCTAAACTGTTTGAACTGGTGCTCCCAAATCATGCAAATAACAGGATGCATCCCAGTTTTTGAGTAGAGCTATTGGTTGGATACAAAATGGTAACCCATAATTCTGCATAACATCCTGCTACCAAGGGAGTTCAGGCAGCTCCTAAGGGCCCCAGACAATGTCTAAGTTTCACAACTATAGAGTAAGACGGGGAGAACCAGAGACCTAAAGACTCAAACTTTTGTCTTCCTGCACAGTGCCAAACACCCTTGTCCAATGAGTGCACAACTGCACCAGCTCATCCAACCCTTTTCAGGAGTCTAAAGTCCAAACTATGAGTAATTAGTACTAATTAGTACTAAAATGTCAATGTATGTGTGTGTCAATATAGTTAAAATTTATAGAAAAACAAAGATGAAGACAGGTGTAGGAACAACAAGCGTGTTAGTTTGACACTCAGAGAAAATGGAAAAGTCTTTTATGTTTCGAGCCTACGCTCTTTGACAGAAAAGAATAAGAGAAAATAAACAGAGATAGAATGAGAAAAAAATTTGTTGAGTTCAGTGGTCCAACATGGCAAATATATATAATTATCTGCTTATATTTTACAGGTGTTTACTTTTCATCACGTTTTGAAAGTGTGAACTTCGTTGACTTTTGTGGCAAGTATCGTTTGCCCTTGTTACAGTACTTGTGTACTCCAAGATGTACCACATCACAGCCATCAGTGCGAGGTAACAGTGACACAGACACAGATGAAGAAGATGTAGCTAATGGAATCATGAAGAAAGTTCTTTTAGGATAAATATTTACAAATTGTTAATATTTTACCCCTTTGCATTTGATTTAATCTCACTGCCATTGGATGTTCAAAATATTTAAGACATCCTCCCTGCATGTCACAAAAACCATTTCATGAAAATCAAAGTTTATTGAACTGTATTTTTCAAATAATCTATCTTTGATTAAATATCTTATAACTGAAAAAGAAAAAGGGAAAAAAACAACAAAACCTTTTGAATATATAATTTTATCTTGTGTTATTTTATTCTGCAGGCTGGTCCTCTGTCAGATTTGTCTTTAGTTCTGTAATAATACACAGAAAAAAAAAGTTAGTTAACACCATAAAGAGTAAATTTTCTTTCTAAATTTACACATAGCAACAACTAAGAAAATTCAGGGGAAAAAAATCGATATTTCATGTTTTGCCTTTTTATGTCCTGTGAATTTTCAAAAATGTCACAACTAGAAACCATTTTTATCTCAGGTAAAAAATTTTTTTAAATACTAAACATTTAATGATTTACCATTGACTAATTTGAACCTGGTTGCTGGCCTGAGTGTTATGTAGAAAAGCATATCACTTGAACAGCTACATCATTTATAACATATTACTGCTGGTTGTATGTGTCGTTCTCTAATATATATATATATATATATATATATATATCTCGGAGTGGTTAGCATTAGGAATGGCATCCAGCTGTAGAAACTCTGCCAAATCAGATTGGAACCTGGTGTAACCACCTGGTTCACCAGTCCTCAGTCAAATCGTCCAACCCATGCTAGCATGGAAAGAAATGTTGATGATGATGATATATATACATATATAGAGACAGACAGACAGATACTCTACATAAGTAAATATGTTGTTCTAAATTACCTCTAGCTAAATTTATTGAAATAAATAGGAAAGTCAGTTTGTGTTAATACTTCCCAACATGTAAGCGTCTGCAATTTTTGTGTAATGCTGCTGCAACCAAGCTTCATTTTCTTATTCAAGTCTAGTTACCTATAGAGATGAAGTTGTTGAGTCAGCAGTTGCATGACCTGCTAGAAAATAGTAACCAAATTTTCTAATCACACCCTACTATTTTAAGTATACTACACTGAACAATCTAGTCTCTCATATACAACAAAAGTGTGGGATGGTTGCAACTAAAATGCCTTGGATCATAGGTTTGCTCAATCAGGGCTGACTTGGGGTTAAACTACAACTTTAGGAGTTGTGAAAAGCAGACACATACACACAATCATGCAGTTAATATTTAAGAGACCATCTTCAAAAATAATTTTTGCCTTTCATATTTATTTTTCTAAATATATCTTCATATGTCATCAAAATTCAGCGATTTTATTGCATTTGATTTACTGAAGAAAGTGAATACAAATCAACTGAATGAATGCTGTTATTAAAAAGAAAATGATTTGTTTATATAGTAATTTACCTGTTATAACTTGTCTAATTATATTACTTTTAAAAATCCAATAATATTTAATTTTATTTATTTATAAAAAGAAATGAATTTAAATAAAGTATTTACAACAGATTGGAGAGTGTGTTTTAATTTTTTTTTTTTTTTTTTTACATCAATTTCTCAATGCCTTACAACTGGATATCCTTCTTACAGATAATCACTTTGACAGGGAAGTAGTAGTGGTGCTTACTTTTTGCTCATTCAAACTCTAGCAGAGTTTATACCTCAGGGGTATAAATCAATACTCTTGTACTTTACTTTCATAACCTCACATAAAATACTCATGAAATTCAATATAAATTATTAAGCTCCTGTTTTATAACTTTCAAGACAAGCTTCATGTGAGGATTTAGCATTTTCATCAGTTAAAAGAATTGGCTCAAAACAAAGAACACAAATTTTTAAATTTTGTTTCCACAGTTGGGCTTTGAATCAGAGTAGTTTGCGTTATAGTTAAAAACTGAACTGGTCACATCTATCAATAACATACCTGTAAGATTGATGGAAGAAGAATTTTTAAAAATACTATTTGCTAAAATTCTGTGCTTTTAGTAATTAGGGGACTTAAATTCAGTGGTTTTATTTGCCTAACTTAAGCTTTGCTCTCATAAGTAACTTGTATTCAAATCAAATCTGACTTGTAAATGAAACCAATAAAACTATCCTCATAAACAATGAACAAAACGAGTAGTCTCTACATGTAACTTCTAATTCAGTCTCTATATTAAGCATAAAGTCAAGACTGTATCGCAAGTCTAGATTTCATGTTTCAGATAAGACAACTGATACCCACTCATGTTTATAAAACTCTATAACAAAGAAAAAGTGGTCTTTTTTTCTTTATGAATTGTTGGCTCAGTGAAAAGGAGGCAACAGAATTTTCCGTTGATGATATGGTAGTAACAATGTTTTATAATGGCTATAGGCTATATTTTTATCAGGAATAGTATAGTTGATTTAATTACCGAACTTAAGAATATTCATTTTATTGGAGTCAGAAGAATGAAAAGCAAAATCCATCTCGGTGAAATTTGAACTGAAAGTGCTACCATTTGTACCACCTCCCTTCTCTCATAATTTCTAACTTTACTGCACAGACACATCATTTTCGGCACTTGATGCTTTTCTTTTTCCATAAAGGGAAAAATGCCTCACAAGCAACCAAAGAAATATGTGCAGTTTACGGTGATGTTTCTTTATCCAAAAGAACTGTACAAAAGTGGTTCACACGGTTCTGAGCTGGAGATTGTAGCCATATTGATAAAGTGTGATCAGGCAGACCATCCATTACAGATGATGACCAAATCAAGTCATTAATTGAGAATAACCCACATTGCACAACCCGAGAATTGGCAGAAAGCCTCAACCTATCAAAATCCGCTGTTCATGAGCACCTGGTAAAGCTTGGGTACACAAATCGCTACAATGTTTGGGTACCACATGAGTTGAATGAGAAGAACTTTTTGGATCGCATTTCCATCTGTGATTCACTTTATAATAAACGGAATGAAAACACACCTTTTTTAAAGCAAAATGTGACAGGTGATGAGAAATGGATTATCTACTGAAATGTTCAGAGAAAGCGATCCTGGAGTAATCGACATGAGTCACCCTTAGCCACCCCAAAAGCGGGTCTTCATCCTAAAAAAAGTCTTGCATTGTGTCTGGTGGGATTGGAAAGGAATTCTGTACTATGAGCTTCTCCCAAGTAACCAGACAATTCATTCTGAGAAATACTGCACACAACTGGACGAGTTAAAAGCAGCAATTCAAGAGGAACTTCCAGAATTGGCCAACAGGAAGGGTGTTGTTTTTCAACATGATAATGCAAGACCACACGTTTCTTTGGGAACCAGACAAAAATTGCTGCAGCTCAGCTGGGGTGTGTTACACCACCCTCAATATTCACCAGATATTGCATCAAAAGAGAATGACACAACAGAATATGCTTCAACACACGAACTCACATAAAGAATCTTACAAACCAAATCCAAAAACGAAATATATATATATATATATATATATATATACCAGAGGTGACTCCAGGTCATCAATGTCACTCAGGCTCATCACAGATTTCGCATAAGACACTTGAAGAATTTCACGTTTTCCCACTTTATTTCTAGCCCCAAATGATTTATTTTTGATATCTAGCATTATATCTTTCTAAGTTAAGGGTAAAAATAAAGCAATCCTGTAAAAAAAAAACTGATCTTTACACACAGGTGCACAGAATAACAACAATCAAATAATGACAGTGGAGTGCACAACAAACAACAGCGATCTGACAGTCGCCTGTACTCTTGACAAGAGATGCCAGCTAGTCTTTTATATCTACCAGGCTCATTCTTATTAGCCAGCGTTGCTGGGTAATTTTTCATTGAGCCATTAAGTTACAAGGACGTAAAACACACCAGCATCAGTTGTCAAGCGATGTTGGGGAGACAAACATACACACACATAAATATTTACATACACATATATATGACAGGATTCCTTCAGTTTCCGTCTACCAAATCCACTCACTGGGCTTTGGTCTGCCCAAGGTTATAGTAGAAGACACTTGCCCAATGTGCCATGCAGTGGGACTGAACCCAGAACCATGTGGTTGGGAAGCAAGCTTCTTACCACACAGCAATGCCTGTACCTATATATATACCATAAAAACCCATGTAATTTATGCACTTTTTTGCAAAAATAAAAATAAACTTTAGTGGGTGCGTAAATTACATGAGTAGATTGTTGCCAGAATTTTTTTTGAAATTCTTTTTATTGCAAAGACATACAAAACTTAAACATTCGTACCAAAAGTTGACTCATTTAATGTCAGAATAGGTTTTTACAGAAAAAATAATGGCTTAAATATAAAGTTGACTTTTATTTATGCTGGACGGTATAATGCTTACTTTTTCTGTATTGGTTTCCTTAACATTAAAATGCCTTCCGGCAGTTCTATTGCCATGTTCAAATGCATATTAAACATATTTAATTTCTCCTTCCCAATAAATGATTCATAAGTTCTGCCCATGCTAACAATAATGGTAATGACAAATTTTAAAGTTTGCTTGACATTTTATAAGTGTGAAAGGGATTAAAATTTCGATACTCTGTATCAAAAGCTCTGACAAGAACAGGCGGAAAAGAATTCTGTTTACATAATCAGTTTGATTGGTCACCTTCCTCTGTCATCGAAGCTGATGTTTATTGGTAATTAAACTTAATTTGCAACGCCTGTGCATATTTATCAGCTTTGTTTTTGTTAATAATTCTTATCAACAACTTTTCCCATAATCGTGATTTGAGAAGACATACAGCAGTATGCTAAAGATCAGACATAATCTCTTGTGGGCAAGAAATGTAAAATAAAGTTTATTATAAACAGCACAAACACTTTGTAATTTAATAGCTTTCAATGTGATACCTGTTAAACAGAAATTATTTTTATTTAATGAAAATTTAATAAAATCTAATCATAAGTAAGTGAAATTATGCTAAATACAACTAAACAATATCGGCAATTCTGAAAACTTTTGGGTACAAATTTTACATGAGTAGAAGCTTTTTTTAACAAATTTTATCCTGAAAATCACCTGTGTAAATTCCACAGGTGCACAAATTACATGGGTTTTTATGGTATACACACAAGCAAATGTCAAACAATGAGAATGAGTGTTCAACACTGTATTAGTGGATAGATATTCTTTATTTGTGTATTAAGGCTACCATTGGTTTCATGTTAAGAAAGTTATGAATTAAAAAGCAGCACTAGTAACGTAAACATTATTAACTGCTTATACTCACTGTATGTGTTTTGTTTGCCAGTTTGATGCATTATAGTGCTTTGGGGATGACTCTGTCATGTAATCATAATGGCTCACTAGCAAATGGTTCTTACACTATTCGTATACAGTCATAAACCAGTGAGTCATTTCATCCCTGGTTTGACTCAAGTACATAAATATGATAAGCCATAAAAATGACAAAATATCAGTATCCATCACTCCTGGATGGGATTAGAGGTGAGTTGTCTCATCTGTCAATAACTTTCAGGTGTTTTAACACCTAGTGTTATGAGGGAGTCATCCCCAGAGTGTTGTATGGCAGTGAACCAGCAAACAAACAAAATGCATAGATTGACTACTATGTATGTGTGGTTCATAAAGCTTATAACATTAGTGCTGCTTTTAATTTGTAATTGAAGATATAAAGAGAGAAATGTTCTCAAGACAATCTGATGAGGACTATTAGATCCATGGGTGGTGTGAGGTTCAGCCCAATGAACACGGTGGTAGAATAATATTGCAGATAGTACCATGAAAGCTAAGAGATACAGGAATGGATGAAAAGTGATACAGTAGAGAACTATATCAAATAGTTAAATGTCAGATATACTTAGAAGCAGAAAGCAAGTTGTTTACATATGTTCTGCAATGTGAAGATCAGAGGTATGAGGTGTTGCAAATTGCAAGGCAATGTACTAAAGCTGAATCATCATTAAGGAGAAGCATAGATAAATACAAACAATCATATACACACATATACATACACGAAATGTGTTCAGCTATTTCTCCCCATACTATAATATATATTGTCATATAGCATTGTATTTTTTTTTTTTGTCATGACAAAACAAAGGTACTATAGTAGTCAGTTGTGAATATTAGAAGAAAAAAAAAAGAAATTATGATAAATAGACTGTTGATTCTCCAACAATTAGTATTGAATTTCATAGTTTACATGATTAGATTTTATTCCAGTCATATTCTAGAACAATATAAACTGATGACTGAAATGCTGAATACAGATGAATTCAAATTGGCATCAGCAAAAGAATCTGCAACTGAAAGCAACCTCAAATAATACTCTTTACAAATTCATATTTTTGATAAAGGAAAGGGAAGTAGCTATTTACATCACAATTTGGTCATTACATATACGAAGAGGAAACTAAATTACTATGTGCAGTTTTATCATCACAAGTTCTAACTTACAATTTGTTTATATGACATTCCTGGATATATAATTTATTAATTCTTAAACCTTTTAATCAGTTAAAATAACCTATCTCTCTAGATGTGCATATGTGTAAAATTTCTTATGATTATAAAAAGTTCTGAATAAGCATTATTAATTTTTAAAATGAAAAATGCTTTTCTACAACATTATTGGCAGTAGATGCTTTTTATAGCAGTAGAAGAGGCTGGAAAAATTGCTTTATAGTGAAACAGTGAGACTTACTTATCCAGTGCGGTCTTCTGATTGTAGTTTAGATTATGTGTATATGGCAGGCATTCCTTAGTATAACTGGTAAGGTGGTCAGAATGGCTCAAAGCAATCACAAAATTAAATATGTAGCAGTGACAGTGATTGTCATCATCATCGTCATCATTGTTTAACGTCCGCTTTCCATGTTATCATGGGTTGGATGATTTGACTGAGGACTGGTGAACCAGATGTTATGTGCGTGAGCGCATGTCTGTGTGTGTGTGTGTGTGTATGTGCATACACATACAGACATGAGCGCATGTCTGTATGTGTGTGTGTGTGGTATTTGTGTGGTGTTGGCTGTTTATATGTGTATGCGTGAGTGAACTTAGTGTCTCTTAATGTAGGAAGAATTCAGCAGCATGGTAACTGGAGTGGTGGTCCTTTATGTGGTTGTGTGTCTCTTCACATATGCATAGAGGAATGGTCAGTAGAAAGGTGTTTGACTGTCAGTTTGAAGTATGTGTGTGCGTGTGTATGTATGTGAGTGCATGTGTGTGTGTGTATATATACCCATGTATGTGTGTGTGTGTGTATGTATGAATGTGTTGTGTGTGTGGGAGGTATGTGTGCATTCATGTGCATGTGTATGTGTGTGTATATATGTGTGTACGTGTGTACCATGGAGTTGTGTGTGTGGAGGTATATGTGTATTCTTGTGCATGTATGTGTGTACGTGGGGTTGTGTATGCTAGGTATGTGTGCATTCCTGTGTGTGTGCTTGTGTATGTGTGTGCGTATGTGTGTGTGTGGGGTTCTGTGTGTGGAGGTATATGTGCGTTCCTATACACATATATATACATACATATATACATGTATATATATACATCTATACATATACATTTATATATATTCATATATATATATATATATATATATATACATGTGCAGATGTATATATATACACACACACATATATATATACATACACACATAATACATACATATATATATATATGTATGTATATGTGAGATAATAGTTTCAGTATTAATATTGAAAGTGTTAAAACTGAAAGTATCTCACGGTACTACTAAAGCAGCGCGGACTCGCACGCGCAGTCGCGCGTCCGCGCTGCTTTAGTAGTACCGTATCTCACATTACGATAAATTAATGAATGAATGAACATTCATTAATTTATTTATATGCAAGGACAATACGAACCATTGCAGAAATACATCTTACCTAACGCATGAAATATGTGTGTGTGCATATATATATATATATATAGCAATAAGAAAATGGAGGGGAATATGTGGTACTCATCAACTTGCGGACATGGTATTATGTCAATTTGCCTTTGAAAAATAAACAAGCAAATTGTCATAATACAATGTCTGCAAGTTGATGAGTACGACATATTCCCCTCCATTTTCTTATTGCTATATAAATTAAGGGTAAAATTTCCTTTTACCTGCACCTATTTATTGCACTCGGTAAAAACACCAGTGTAATAGTAATTGGGTATCCTTCCGGCAGTATATTGGATAGATATTATCCCTTAGTGCATGTGTGTATGTATATGTATGTATGTATGGCTGTGTATGTATATATGTAAATATATATATATATATATGTGTGTGTTTTTTATATTATTAATAAATTCATAAACTCATCAATAATATACTCAGGAAATCAATATTTAATATTTTGAAAGACATACATCCAACATGACACGGCAACATAATAAATTTAAAATTTAAAATATAAATATACGAAATATAAATATCAATATATATAAAAATCTGAATATAGATAAATATATGTGTGAATATATATGCGTATAAAAATTTTTGCGTAATTAAGCATGAATATTGTAAAGTCTAAAATATAAAATATAAAGGAACCTAAAATTTAAAGAGTTAAATATCTTACAATCGTTTCGCGGATATCCGCATATCTATATATATAAAAATGAGAATGTGTGTCTGTCTGTCTGTGTGAATCCCTAAAACTCGAGAACTACGCAACCAATTTCATTCAAATTTTACACATGCCTTACTTAGGGTTCCAGTTGTGTTTTAGTCAAAAAAAATTATTAACTTCTTGCAGAGTTCGAGCACACGGCAACATAATATCTCCTCCACTATTTAAGTATTACGTGTCAAAAGT
>NC_068985.1:32028724-32029667 GCF_001194135.2 Octopus bimaculoides
CATATATATATATATATATACATATATATATATTTATGTATGCATAAATTAGCCCTATGAACTTCTTGGACTATCTTATAAAAAAAACTCTCTGATGAAGCCTGTATATTTATATATGCATAAATTAATCCTATGCGCTTCTTGGACTACCTTATAAAAACTCTCTGACGAAGCCTAGAGGCATACCCAAGTACCATAATTTTATCTACAGATTTACAATACACTGAAAAGAAAGAAATAACATATGGGGTACTGTGACCTCTTGGCTGAAACAGTTGTAAGAAATTGCTCTTCTTTCTCTTTTCTCTATTCTAAAAATTACTAATACTTTACATATGTATTCATATATTATCTGAACTGTTTAAAATGAATAAATAAATATAATGTCTAACAACTGATGAATAATACCTTTGGATTTTGTTTGTTTGTGGCATTGTTATCTAATTCCACCTACATCGTTTTATTGATTTTGATGAAACTTGACATATGAGTAGAACTCATGTCTGGAAACCTCGTGATATACCTTGACTGTTGAAAAATCGATAATACGGCCCCTGGAAGGGATCTTTATATCTACCTCAAGATCTTTCTGATTTGGCGCACACCATTTTTTATTTAGTTTTTATTTAGTGTGTTTTCTACCGAAACACTTTAAAACTTTGTATACTTGTATATTTTGTCTTATAGAACGAGAAAATTTTTTATATTCGAAGTTATTTCATGTTAAAAATTGTCGTATTTCGGTAATTTCAACTAATCACTGATGTCTATTCAGCTGAATACAGTTACTGCTGTTCTTTGTCAACAATAATTTGTGGCGGTGTATATATCGTTAGTCCCTGGTAATCCTTTTGAATTAAGCACCAGTTATGCACTGGGATTAATATAATTGACTTACTCCTTCCCTCAAAAACCAGGCCTTGTGCCTATAATAGAAAGGTTT
>NC_068985.1:32030547-32032131 GCF_001194135.2 Octopus bimaculoides
GGGGGGACAAACACAGACACACATACATATATATAAATATATACGACGGGCTTCTTTCAGTTTCCGTCTACCAAATCCACTCACAAGGCTTTGGTCGGCCCGAGGCTATAGTAGAAGACACTTGCCCAAGGTGCCACTGAACCCGGAACCATGTGGTTGGTAAGCAAGCTACTTACCACACAGTCACTCCTGCGCCTTAAAAAATATGGAACGCTTCACGAATTTGCGTGTCATCCTTGCGCAGGAGCCATGCTAATCTTCTCTGTATCGTTCCAATTTTAGTATATGTACTGCCGGTGGAAATAGTGACATATATGTGTAGATGGATAAGCGTATATATGTGTATACTTTAAAGTTATACGTATATATGTGAGTGTGTATACGTGTTTATATGATTATGTGTGCTTGTACGTAAGTATAGATAGGTTTATGTTTGCATGTATCTAAGACGTATCCATTCACCGTCAGACATTTGTGAGAGGGACACACACACACACAACATATATATATGCATACATCATCATCATCGTTTAACGTCCGCTTTCCATGCTAGCATGGGTTATACATGTGTATATATATATATATATATATATACCAGAGTAAGCATATAAATGCGAAACAAGGTGGAAAAAATAGTCTTCGAATACCAGAGATAGAGATAGAGATGCTTTAATAAAAAGCATCAAAAATATCACAAAACCTGTTACTCGGTGTTTCACGTTTCTGTTAGTCATATAGTTTTGTGAAGAGGGTTGCTAGAAACCCAGCAGGATTAAAAACAAGACCTGTTGAAAGGTCAGATGAACCTAGTGCAGGCTCAACGGCTACCTAGCAATACCCTGGGTATGCAGAAATTCCAGGATGGTGTACAGTGCCTTGAAAGACAACTGGGAGTGTGGCACCCCTCGGCTTCATGTCTGTAGGAGAAGGTCACTCTGAAATAAAAGCAAGTATGCAGGGAATGGCATTGGACACTTTTGGGGATCATTGGTTGGCGCTCCACATCCCTGAGCCTGCGACTCATATTGACACCAAACATCTGGCTCAAGCTTGTTTCTGGATAATGTGAATGAAGTGGACAGTCTATGAGGTGTTGTGCAAGCCTTATTGGACCTAAAACTCTGCACAGCCATTG
This sequence comes from Octopus bimaculoides, assembly GCF_001194135.2. NCBI lineage: Eukaryota > Metazoa > Mollusca > Cephalopoda > Octopoda > Octopodidae > Octopus > Octopus bimaculoides. Next base: position 32,031,683 of record NC_068985.1, read on the forward strand.
CTGACCTCTGCTCAATATGTGCGTTTTTTTGGAGTTTTTTCTTCCCTATATATATTTATTTTATTGTTAATATATATATATTTATATATTTTTAGTACATTTCTGTGTATTTGGAAGTCCTGCGGCGATGTGAAGGTAGTGAACTATGCAGATCTGACGGATAGGAAGCATGTAGTCAGCGACCTGCACATAGGCAGTCCATATTACTGCAGGAAATTACTCTGAAAGAAATCTCTGCAGAAAGGTGAGTAGATTGATTACACATTTCTTGCTTTATGTTATCGCAGGTTTGTGAGATTTGGCTGTTATTTCTAGCATGTAAATAGCCTGCTTGGGGGGATGGAATTGAAATTTTTCAAACAATTTTTTTTCAGAATCATAAATCATAATCTCCGTATTGTTTTACGCATTTCGCAAAAAAAAAAAAAAATTTCCGGAAAATGTGAAAA
>NC_068985.1:32032214-32033114 GCF_001194135.2 Octopus bimaculoides
CGTGGGATTCCGTAAAAAAAAAAAATTAATAAGGGGGGGGGGGAGGTTCCGATTACATATTGTCCATCTGGACTCAAACGGATTAAGTCGATTATACCGACTCCAGTGCGTAACTGGTACTTATTTAATCGACCCCGAAAGGATGAAAGGCAAAGTCGACCTCGGCGAATTTGAACTCAGAACGTAGCGGCAGACGAAATAGCGCGAGAATAGAGACGTGTGTGATTGCGGAGTTAGTCGATAAGTTTCGTCTTTTCTTTCACCATTGTGAAAACGGCCGCTAGTCAGAAACCTGACTGCTAATATTCTTAGTCGGGGGTCACCAATTGTAGGAAAAGAGATCAGCACTTGCTGGGCGCCTCACAATTTCCATACACAGTACATGGAAGGGGTGGAGGCGCAATTGCCCAGTGGTTAGGGCAGCGGACTCGCGGTTTCGATTCCCAGACCGGGCGTTGTGAGTGTTTATTGAGCGTTTAGTAGAAAGTGGGTTATACATCCTTAGATTGTATACCTGACTTTCTACTATAAAATTAAAGAAATAGACGGAACGCTGAACTCCAGACTAAACAACTCAAACAACATTTATTTAGGTGGTAAACATACATATCTTTTAGTTATGCATCTTTAGAGGTGAGAATAACGAGCTGTCGAGTATAAGACCGAAAGATGTAGAGACAGCTTTAAACACACGTCCATGCTCAATCGCTGTCCAGCGAGAAAGAGAATGAATTGAGCGGGAAACGCTTGCTTGTTTAATTCTACGCATGCGCAGGCGTTACTACAGAGCTCCCTCGCCAGAGCGGAAACGCACGATAAATAAAATCTGTTAGAACGCCTGAGGCAGGATGGCCACTGAAAAACCACCCACAAGATGTGGTACAAACACACACAAAGAAA
>NC_068985.1:32034802-32035681 GCF_001194135.2 Octopus bimaculoides
TAACCCTAAACCTAACCCTAACCCTAACCCTAAACCTAACCCTAACACTAGTTTTGTGAGATTTGGCTGTTATTTCTAGCATGTAAATAGCCTGCTTGGTGGGAGGGGGGGAATTGAAATTTTTCAAAAATTTTTTTCAGAATCGGAATCTCCATAGCCTAAAACGTGGGATTCCGTAAAAAAAAATTAATAAATAATGGGGGGAAAGGTTCAGATTACATATAGTCCATCTCTACCGGTCAGCCTTGTCACACTGAATATCCCCGAGAACTACATTAAGGGTACACGTGTCTGTGGAGTGCTCAGCCACTTGCACGTTAATTTCACGAGCAGGCTGTTCCGTTGATCGAATCAACTGGAACCCTCGACGTCGTAAGCGACGGAGTGCCAATAGGATGGAAGGAAAAAGAAGAGAAGTACTATTCAAGAAAAGTGTCCCGGTGCGCGCACTCGCACATCCGCACTAGCTAGTCATTACTAGTCGATCCTACAACGACTTCCTAGCGCGAATGCTCATATGCAAATTAACGGATAAAAATCACGCGCATGCGCAAAACATGTACGAGGGTTTTTTAAAATAAAGTAAATCATTTTTTTTAATTGCGGAGATGTACTTGCATAGCAAGTGACCTGATCTGAGATCGTGTGCTGGAACGAAAACAATTGCAGCGTGCACAGAACTTTGTCAGTGAACAGGTCGCGGTCTCAAAGCGACGAAAATATATTGACAAATTAAATTTAAATGTTGAAGTGAATCTAACGGTTCTTGTGTGTTATTTTAAATGACTTATAAACACCTTCCACGCTGCAATTAATTTTTTTTAGACAAAGTAATTTTTTTTTTTTTTAATCTTCCACCAAACAAAATAAAATGCTGAA
>NC_068985.1:32036306-32037897 GCF_001194135.2 Octopus bimaculoides
GGTACTACTAAAGCAGCGCGGACCCGAACGCGCAGTCGCGCGTCCGCGCTAGCTAGTCATGAGTGGTCGATCCTAACCCTAACCCTATTCCTAACCCTAATCCTAACCCTAAACACGTATTCATTTGCACACGCGGGTTAGGGATAGGGTTAGGGTTAGGGACAGGGTTAGGGTTAGGGATAGGGTTAGGGTTAGGATCGACCACTCAAGACTAGCTAGCGCGACTGCGCGTTCGGGTCCGCGCTGCTTTAGTAGTACCGTGAGCGCTTTATTTTAACTTTTTGCCAAATAAATTCTTATGGCCAAACCAAGTTCCTTTCCTGAGAGGTATTTGGTTTTTTGCCGACTTTTTACAACTTTTCTTGTTGCACTGAAACCTGCGCTCTGAGGGAGATTTTCCGTCCCGCTTCACTTTTAAATTTCGAAAAGCCGATTTTTGCCCCTTTTTTTTCAGATTCGTAATCTCCGTACCCGAAAACGGGGGTTTCCGTAAAAAAAGAATAAAATAAAAAAATAAAGTGGGGTTTTGGGGGTACAAAAGGAAGTCTTGCCTCTAACACTAAAATTAATCCTAACACTAAAACTAACCCTAACCCTAACCCTAACGAATATGCACAGCAAAAACAAATCTGATTAAAAACAATCAAGAATTTGCATACGATATTGTTGGGCTCCGCGTATCATGACCCCTTGTATCGTCCGATATGTTTGTTTATATTCGCGAGTCCTTGTTTTCTGTTTGTTTTATTTTTTAGTATAAAATATTTTAAAATGGATGAATCTTTCTAATTTTTTGCATGCATTATTTAAATTTGGCACTATCATGCTATTAGCTGTCAGAAGTGAAAGTGCTCACTGCTAATTAAATTTGTGTTTTCTACTCACGACTAGCTAGCGCGGACGCGCGAACTTTCGAGTAATAGATAGATAGATAGAGACAGACAGACAGACATATAGCTCGCTCCGGCCAGTCATGGTATTAGCTGTCAGTAGCCAAAGAATCGACAAGCCAGCAACAGGCAGACAGACAGATACTTCACTAGCAGGACAGCTAATAGCATGATAGTGCCTTAAATTTTTTTTGGAAAGACTCCTCCCACCATTTTCTCGCAATTTATTGCTGACGGCTGTAACTTTTTTTATTTTTTAATTTTGGCGATTTTCGCTTTCGATAATGTGTTCTACATATCACGGTCATGCGATTCCCCCTAAAAAATGTTTTTGACCCACCCCCTCTCCCCGGGGTGTCTTTTTTTTTGTCATTTCGATATTGTACTACATATCACGGTCATGCGATTCCCCCGATAACATTTTTTGACCCCCCTCCCCCGGGGGTCTTTTTTCTTTTTTGGCGATTTTCATTTTTGATATTGTGTTCTACATGTCCAGGTCGTACGAATAGCCGCCCCCCTCGCAACTTAGATTTGAAAAATCAACGGCTTACATTTATATTGAAACAGCAAAAAGATCATATGTGGAGTCCCCACCAAGAAACTTGATATGCTAGAAATAACAGCTAAACGCGGACAATCCAAATCTTGCATTTACTCAGAAAGTTGAACTGCGAGTTTCACGCTTTTTACCAGAGAAC
>NC_068985.1:32038896-32055139 GCF_001194135.2 Octopus bimaculoides
AATTTTTAGAAATCTTTTTCAGAATCATAATCTTCATATTTTTCTGCATATTTTGACCAAACAAATTTGTGAAAAAAATTTTTAGAAATCTTTTTCAGAATCATAATCTTCATATTTTTCCGCATATTTAAAAAGAAAAATTTCTGAAAAAAAGTTAAAAATGAAGAATTTGGGTGGGTTTATTTTCTAAATGCCGAATTGTGCCAATTTTTTTTGCAGATTTGTATTCTCCATAGTCGAAAACAGGTACTATTTAAGAAGAGTGGTCCTGGTGCGCACACCCGCGCTAGGTAGTCGTGAGTAGTCGATGCTACAATGCTAATCACTAGATGCGTAAAGCAGGTTAGGGTTAGTGATTTGCATTGTAGCATCGACTACTCACAACTACCTAGTGCAATAAACAAACAAACAAAAAAAACTATAGAGGGTGCGGAAAAATGAGATGCTTTTACTGCATTTTTTACTTCAAGACAAAATATATTCTTTTACAAATGTTCACTACCTTTGGTTCATCTGGTGCCTCCATGATGCTTAAATCTGACTTGGCTCAGAAGGTCAAGTTGGGAATGGAACAGTCTCCAGCATGGATCGCAGGGCAGGTGGTGTCTTGGCTGGAGTTGCTGGGCCTTGTATTGCCTTCTTTTTGCTTTTTCTTCAGTCTTTTTCCTCTCCTCAAAACTGGAACAGCCAAAATGAATTGCTCTTCATCAGGATGGATGGTCAGCAGCTTCTAGCAAAAACTTTTGCCGGCAATTTTTGTGTAGGGAGATATTGTGGTTGTTGTTGCACACTGATCTGTCTCCTTTCTTGAAGATAGTAATGATGTTTGCATTTTTGAAGTTATCTGGAATGATCTTGTTGCCCCACATTTGCAGCATCAAGTAGAACAGCTTGGTTCTCAATCTGTACCCACCATGTGTGAAAAGCTCCAGTGGGATGTTGCCTGGACTTGGAGCTTTTCCTGGTTTCATTCATTTGATGGCTTTCATGAATTCCTGGAATGGTGGAGGAAAGGCCATCCATAGTTTAACAGGTTGCTGCAGAGTGTTTCTCAAAAGGTCTTCTGGGGTTTGAGAATGATTGTTCAGAAGAAGACGGAAATGTTCTCTCAAACAATGCATGGTCTCTTCTCTGGTGAGGGTTTGGTCATCAGCAATTTTCAAGGCACCAGTAGACAACTTGATAAGGCCGTAAATATCTTGATCCCTGCATAAAAGCCACACTTGTTTCTTTGGTGTGCGTAACCCTGGAGTTCAGCAGCCGTTGCTTGCTACCAGGAGTTCTGGAATTCTCTTAGGTGCCTTTCGCACATCTGCATTTCTTGTTGCTTCTCATTGGGTGGTTTTTGAAAGCAATACATGCTCTTTTCTTATTGATCTGATGTTTGATCTCTTCACTGTTTCCAGCGAACTCGACCTTATTAATCATTAATCTCAGTCGGAAGATCTGCATTAGCCATTCGTACAACTCTTTCCATCAGACTGAAGCAATGAAAAAAATGCCAGTCAAGTACTGGGTAATCAAAATACTGTACACAGGGCCTATAAGGGAAGGGTACAACAGGTACTATCTGTCTGATCCTTCCCTTAAAAAAGTGGGGGAGTTAGAGACAAACTGGCTTTTCCTGAGCCCAAAAGCAGTCTGATTCCTCTTTGATAGATTTCTCTTGGAGATCTTGATTATATCCAGCGCAGTAAAGCAGTGAATAAATATTTGTTATATTTGGATAACATCTGAGTTTAAATTCTGGTTGCCTTGCTCTAGTGTGTAGTCCTTTTCAGCATTGGCATCGCAGACTTACATGCATGGGCATGAATCAACAAGCTCCTTGTGAGGAAACATTAAATCTGAAATCATTGCAAAACAGGTTTTAAGAAATTGCAGGAAAATGAAAGAAAATCATTTTTTAACCCTTTTGTTACCATATTTCCGTTGAGATGCTCTGTGTTTCTTTCAATCAATTTTAAATATAACAAAGAATTTAGTAAAATAACTTAGTTATCATTGAGCTAGTGTTAGGAACATAAATTGTGACTAAGGTTTGGTGGAAGATTTTAATTCAGAACTTTTGAAAACAAGACATTTGTACTACAGAGCCAGAAGCTGTTTCAGCCAGGTTGGTATCAAAAGGGTTAAAGTAAGCCACTTCAGGAAACCAAAAAGTTTCTCTCATATACAAAACATAATTGCTGCTAGACAAGTTACTACAGCAAAGACATCCTTGAAAAAATGTAAAAAACATGTGGGATTGCCCAAGACCTGATTGCTGTCAAGCTTTAACAGAAGTACTGAAATTAATTCTTTATTCAAGCATATTATGGAAGTAAGATTGATGTTGGAGTTGTAAATAACGATGCTGATGCTATGGGATCTGAAGAAAAGTCATCCAAGATTCCAATTAAGGCAGATATGTTGGTTTCTCATTTATCGTCTAATAAATTCTCAGCAATCAGGGATAAAGAATTCAAAAGTTTGGATACTTTAGAATACAATGACTGTAAACAACTGTCTCGCATTGTGTCGACATAGCTCAAACAAAGTTTGTACTGAAGAATTACAATATTTAAGGAGTGGGATCCTCAAATAGAAACGGAGCTTCTTTACAGTGAGAATTCCTGGTTTGCATTCACATTATACAAAAAGAATATTTAGAAACTCATATATCCACAAATGCAAAAGGAGTATATTTTAGAAACTCTTATATCTACAAATACAAAAGACTATTTTCACACAATACCTACACCATAAATTGATAAATGTAATGTTTTAAACTAATTAACTTTCAATGATAGTACAAACTTGATTTGATTTGATAAATATCCTCTATCATTTTAAGAGGTTTAACTATAACTATTTCTTACAAATTTTACTAATAACACAAGTGCCTTTCAAAATAATTCTTCACCCCCAAAATTGAACTAACATTGTTTTATATACAGCTAAATTTGAACAAATTAACATATGCACTATTTTACTCATGCACTTTCATGCATTGCAGGGGTTCATTGAAATTTGTCTGCAAAAGAGAAATTGTTAATCTTTCCTTTTTCACTACATTATACTATCTCAGCATCATTAGGTAATCCTTTACAACTGCATGGTCATAATTTGCATAAGTGCTCATTTCTATCTCTTCTTTGTTTTCTTTCCTTTATCCATGCTTGCTCCCTTTTGGTAGGCAACATCCTCTCCTTTCGAACATGGGCTAGTTCCAACAGGAAGATGGATGAAGCTCTGCTACAGTAGAGCAGTTCTTGACACAACTGAGGATAGATGGAAGCAGAGAATGCAGGACAATCTGTGCTCAGGTGCTACTTTCAACTCTTTGATTACACTGATCAGTTTTCAAGCTGTCACCTACTTTCTGCAAGTGTGAATTCTCTATGGGGTGGATTGATGCCCTACTTGTTGCCAACATTTATGGTTTACTCAGTCTGGATGAGCTCCACATCTCCATTGCTCTCAAAGTGGGATCCAATGTTTGTGGGGGTCTGAGATGTTGTGGTAGGCCCCTCAACTTCACAGGCCTTCAAGCTTTGTTCTGCAGCCTAAATGCTGGTTGTTTCATTCGTCACACTGAGCTAAACTTAATCATTAAGCAGGCTCTGGCTCAGGTTAATATCCCCTCAGTTCTGGAGCTGGCAGGATTATCCAGAAGTGTTACTCTTGGTCCCTGGGTAAGACATAGGTGCCTCATTTGGGATATCACAGTCTGTGACTCCTTTGCTCCCTGCCACATACTGGAGGCTGTGGTATCTGAAAAGGTCACTGCTTCTGTTGCTGAATGGAACAAAATCCTTAAGTATCAGGACTTGACTGTGAAACACTTCTTCCAACTTGTGGTGTTTGGTCACTAACTGTGAGGTTTTTGTCACTGTTGGAAGCTCATGCTATCAAGGTGACAGGTGACACCTGTGAAGGTGCTTGACTGTAGCAATGCCTTAGCCTTGCCATTGCCCATAGTATTGCGAGTGTGCTGGTTTGCTTCAGTAGGGTTTTGTTGAACCTTCTGATATGTAACCAATTGAGGTGCTTGGTATTGAATTGATGTTTTTTCTTCAGTTTTTTCCTTTTCTTTCTCCTCTTCTTTTTCTCTTTCTTTGTTCATGTTTGTGTTTTGTTCAGTTTTGGATTTGTATTTTAATGTGGTTTTGTATTCTATATGTATCATATACATAGGTGTTATATATGTAATAAAATTTTTTTCATCTGATCACTATTTCAGAAAATTATCACCATCTTTAGGTATGTAAAAGACAAAATTGGTAACATCATTAATATCCAATGCAAATAGAGCAGGTTCAAGTGAGTCACCCTGTTGGGCTCCAGAGGCAGATGGGATGAGGTGGTCACCAAAGGAGAGATAGGAGGGCTATTGATAAGCTTGCCAAATAAAGTGATAGAGTTGTGGGGTATTTTCCCTTACTGTATAGAGGATTATATCTCAACTGATGGAATTGAATTCTTCCTGATATCTAGTTTGAGGATGACCTTTGGGGTCTCAGAAGGCAAGTTGGTGAAAGCTCTAATGTCATGAACAGCAACCTCACAACCTAACTTTGTACCCACCCCTAGTTGTTTAGGGAAAAATTTGGCTGACAGGCAGTTTGAAACTGAAGACAGACACACTGTCACTGTGGGCCGTTACAGAGCACACCCAACTGCTATGAAGTGGATGTCACCATTGGGCTTTGTGAGACCAAATAATTAAGCCCTAAAGAACATGACAAATGTCTCTTGATCACTTACTGCATGACTCTAAAACTTTTTATTTTATTTTATTTTCACCCTCCTTCAACTGCCCACCAGTGTTAAATCCAACCAAGCCATCATGTGGCAGATAGGGTGGATGGGTAAGTGAGAGGAATGTGTGGTCCATGTGGGAACAGGAAATCAGAGCAGAAAAATGAATTCTGTGTTTGTGAGGGAATGTAAGTAAAATGTTGAAATGAAAACACTGTATAAACACTGTGATTTGTGTTTTAAAAACTGACATTCACAAGCATTTTTTTTTTACAGATGATTCCATACGTTGTATTATTTCTGCTGGTGCTTTGCTCATTGGCTGAGGGTGGTGAAAGGAAAACTGTTGAACACTATTTAAACCGATGCTTGGATGGAATACATCATAAACAGAAACCTGGTCCTGAAGGATCTCTCTATAACCAGGTGTTGTATAACCAAAAACTGTACTTGTGAATTTTTTTTTTTTAATTATGTGTTTTTTACATGTTATATGGAGCTGTTATTCTTGTGGATAGGTTGGAGGATCAATCTCACTCTTGCATTCTATTTTTTGGCATGGTTTCTGTATTTGGATGCCTTTCCTACACCAACCACTTTACAGAATGTACTGGGTGCATTTTATTATGGCATCAATACTAAATAGGTTACCTTGTACATTGTAAGTCTTCACTATTCTGTTTTCTCCACTCATTCAGAATGATATGATCAAGAAGAGGGAGCAACGACAGCTGATCTAGGGCAAGATAGTGTAAGAATTGAGTGTAGATTGGTAAGTTAAAAGAAAAGCAAAAGGAGAAACAGTGCTTGAATGAATACTGTGAGGGAGACAGTAATGGTAAGTTGTAATGAGAATGACATTGTAATGGCAGAGAGAAAGGGAAAGAGTCAGTAATAACAGTTGTGTGTTTGCTGGTAAAGAAGAAAGCAAGTGAAGAATAGTCATAGAGATGGATAATAAAAACAGAGCATGTAAAAGACTGGAAGTCAGTAGTGAATAATGGCTAGGAATTCAGACAGGTGATGGAGGGATGTATCGGGTACTAATAGATCTGAAATACTCCTTCATCACTTATGCACTTTGATGAGGGAAAGAGAAGTAGAGTGATACAGGTAGTGGGAAATTCTGTTTGTGGGTGAGTTTGTGGAGTAGTTAGCTAACTCCTCCTACATTGTTTTATCGATTTTGATGAAACTTGACACATGAATAGAACTCATGTCTGGAAACCTCAGGGCATACTCAGATTGTTGAAAAAAATCGATAATAGGACCCCCGGAAGGGATCCTTATATATCTATAATATATTTCATTTTAACAGCCAAGGGAAATAACCCATTCGCCGCTGAAATGGATCCTTATATATAGCCAAGGGAAACAACCCATTCATTTTCCTAAATTATTTGGTATAAATCAAATTGAGTATGCTTATTTCTTAATATATGAACTGTTAGAGTTATTTTTGCAATTTATCCAGTACAACCCTTAAACAAGTAAATAACATTTTCCTAAACAATAGATCCACTTATTTCGGTTAGTGACTTATTCACGAACATGGCAACACTAGTCCCACTGAGGGTAATATTCTCTGGGAACGCGCGAAAGCCCTATAATATAACCCTTAGTTTTAAAAATTAGTATAAAATTAGAATGTCCTATAACATCAATATTCCTTTAGCTAATACCAGGTATCAGTCTTTGTTGATACTAGCTAAATGAGTAAATGTATAATTTTTAGTTTAGTATACTTTGAATTATTATACACTTTCTGTAAATCTTCTCTACTGATGTTAATAAGGTATATATACTTTATCATGTTTTTAGTGATTAAGCTATTTTATTCCTTTTCTATGGTGTTCTGCCCTACCTGATTATTTAATTTTTTTATTATTTTATACAGCCTTTATAATAAGTCTAATTTTTGTACCTCTATAAATTCGTACTTAGCTTATATAAAACAATACTGGTATATTCACTACTTAAAATAAACTGCTTAGATTATAATTAAATTAATATATAGTTAGCATGTTCTTTTACCTCAGTACCAAAGAAAGGGTGAAAGTTACTTGTACAGAGAAATTGTCTTGGAAAGTATGCGTAAAATTGAAGGGGGAAGGGTGATAAGAAACGGAAAATAAATAAACTGACAGGTATTTGTATGTATGTATGTATTAGTGTGTATTCTCTCTATACCATCATCATCATCATCATTGTTTAACGTCCACTTTCCATGCTAGTATGGGTTGGACAATTTGACTGAGGACTGGTGAACCAGGTGGCTACACCAGGCTCCAATCTGATTTGGCAGAGTTTCTATAGCTGGATGCCCTTCCTAACGCCAACCACTCTGAGAGTGTAGTGGGTGCTTTTACGTGCCACCGGCACGAAGGCCAGTCAGGCGGTACTGGCAACAGCCACGCTCGAAATGGTGTTTTACGTGCCACCTGCACAGGAGCCAGTCCAGCGGCACTGGCAACGATCTTGCTCGAATGTCTTTTCACGCGCCACCGATCACGCTCGAACGGTGCTATTTACGTGCCACTGGCACGGAAGCCAGACAGCTGCTCTGGCAACGATCTTGCTCGGACGGTGCTCTTAGTGCTCCACTGGTATAGGTGCCATCACGATTTCGCTTTTACTTGCCCCAGCAGGTCTTCGTAATCCGAGTTTAGTGTTCAATGAAAGAGACATTGGCATGGATGCCAGTCATCAAATTTAGTTTGATTTCACTTGCCTCAACAGGTCTTCGCAAGCGGAGTTTAGTGTCCAGTGAAGGAATGTTACGTGTAAGTGGGCTGGCTACATCCCTGGCCAGCATATTTACTGACACAGGCATGCTAGTCACTTCCTAAAATATTCCTAAAACACTAAATATAAGGCATTAATGGAAAGCCAGTGACATGTAAAACTCACTCATGCTGGTGACTGTGGAATTGTTGGTGGTAGGAAGAAACCAAGCCAAAACAGTCTGGTGCTGCTTTTCAGCTTACCAGTTCTTGTCAAACTCTTTAATCCATGCCAGCATGGAAAATGTATGTTAAATGATGATGATGAATGAAATTTCCTTGAAAGTAAATAGAATCAACTTGAAGGTATATGAAAAGGAGATTCTGAATTTTATAGGCTATCAGCATTCTGTACGTAAAAACATTTATTGTAACATATTCTTTGAGAAGAAAGATATCAAGGGTAACAGTTTCAGACAACCAGCTAATGGGTCAGCCATTTATATTATATTACCTGTACTGCATCATATCTGTAACTAAACCCCTTTGTTCTTAATAGCAAGTTCTTTATTCTTTAAGTAGATATTCTAGGAGTGCAATTGAATACTGCAAGTAGTAGCATTAATGTAATGTAGAATTAACAATTATTTTGTTAGATTACAGTGCTGAGTCAGTTCCTTTTATTGGAAAAGTCACTTGTGTTCTGTTCAAAAGATTTTGTCACACATTTACTTAATGTTATAGAATCCAGAGCTGAGTCCCTATGGATTGTTGGGATTGGGAAATGATTAATTACTTAGGAGAAAGTGTTAACTTTTAGCTATATAAGAAAATCTCTTTGTGAGAATTGGTTTCAAATTTTGGCATTGGCCAGCTATTTTGAGAAGGGATAAGTTTATTACTGGTGCTTATTTTATTGACCTCAAAAGGATGAAAGGTGAATTTGACCTCAGCAAAATTTGAACTCACAACATAAAGACAGATGAAATGCCACTAAGCATTTTGTCTTTGTGAGAATTAAGCATGAATTTTTACCATTATGCATTGATTGATGAGGTGCAGCTCAAATAAGCAAGATGTAAGATTTATACACTTGATATATATTAGTTGATATTAAAGTATGCATTTAATTCCCTTCCCTTGAGGCAAAATGGACTTTAAACATATTCTCAGTTATGATGGCTTTAAAATGTTTTTCCTTTGCTTATTTTAAATAATGTAGGAAAATGAATTGAAAACCTATAATTTTACTTTGTTGCTGATAACATGGAAAATCAGGGAAAAGGATGTATTTAATAATTAAACAAAAAAAAAACCTTTACAAATATATATAGAAAATGCAAAGTGTAACTCAATTTCAGCTGATATTTTTCCTTATGACTTGTCCTAATATATTATCGATAACTATTGATAATCGAGCATTGTTTAAGAAATAAGGTATTCATATTAAACACTCCTGCTTAATAAATCATGCACTATACATAAATCACACTTTATTTACTAGCTTTGGCAACTAGAGTTGTTGTTTAGATCCAGATCAACCTTAAATGAAAAAAATCTGTTACCAAAAGGCATTCCATCTATGATTATCCTGCATTTATAGAACTCCCTTTATCTGTCTTATCTTATTCAAGATGGCAGGCAGTGATTTAAGAATGATCTGGTTGCATTTCTAGCAGTTCATGCAACTAAGTAGCTTCAAGGAAACTATAGATATTCCACTTGCTAATAACATGGATGGTAAAAAAATTAAATGGTTAAATTATTTACTTGTTAATTAGCAATTCATCCTTACTGACCAATATTTTTAATATATTGCCTATTTTGGAAAATCATACTCTACAACAGTATTATTTTAATATATTGAAGCATCTTTGAAAAACAATTTGTTTCTATCATGCTTTCCTTTCCTTTCTTTCATGCTTTTCCTTTTTCTTTATTTTCTTGCATATTTTTCTATATTTTCTTTTGTACAAATTTAATGTTCTTTGCTTGATTAATTAATTTTTAGTGTTCTCCATGGAAGAAATCGTCTTGTTGTCAGGCAAATGTAACTGAAAAAGTTCATAAAGAGACTTTGTACAAATTTAATTTTCATCACTGCAAGAAACTTTCAAAACGTTGTTTACAACATTTCATCCAAGATTTGTGCTTCTATCAGTGTACACCAAATGGTGGACCATGGATTCATAAGGTTAGTTATATTAGGATTTAAAACTTGAATATTTTAAAGTTAGTTCGCTGTATTAATATGGAATCAGTGTCTCAAATATAACTGTTCCAACATATTTGGTGGAGCTGTGCTAATGGTTTTCATACAAATCAGTTCAAATATTGTTTAGATTCTTTTAAAAAGAGTTTGAAATAAAATTTAACCATTATAACTGTGATATAATTTAATCATAAGTGTCAAAATTGCTTTTGTAACACATGAAATATTTTCATCCTTATTTTGGAATTTCTTTTCATGATGGCATGAGTTGTGTTGTCTGCAACCCAAATTTCATATAGTATCTACTATCTTAACTATTTTCTATCAGTACCTCAAAAATATGAAAGAATTATTACATTCTTAAGATAGTAAAAATCAATAAGAAGAATTTGCACCTTGCCTTGACTACAATAATAAAAATAGAAAACTCCAGGAGATTGACTTTTAAGTAGTGCTATATAGAAATACCATAGTGACTTCTATTCAAACTGATATACTGACAGGAATCCAACATGAAAATACGAAAAGAAAGATATTTTGAACTTCCACTGTGTCAAGATACTTGTGGAGAGTGGTGGGATAGCTGTAAAGATGATGAAACTTGCAGTGAAAATTGGATGCGAGGTTTCAATTGGACAACAGGTAATTTTTCATATTGAGTCAATACTTTGTCATTCAAGAACCCTGTTTATCTTATTGGCAACAACAACCTTTTCAGGTTTAATGAAATTACTTCAAAAGTAGGTGTCACATCATCCTACTCATAACAGTCTTCACTTTGAACATATCATCCATTTTCATACAAAAATAGACATGTTTCCTGCATACGTTGGCCACTGTATTTGGTATTCTTCCATTTATATTAATTTTAGAACATATTCTACATTCAATAGACTATACTCAACTTATTCTAGTTCATTCCTGTTAATTCTCATCACATACTGCTTATGTTCTAGTATCATTTTACATCACCTATATTCTACTTCTGTTATCTTTTACTTGTTTCTAGTCTGTGGCCATGCTGGGGCACTGCCTTGAAAGGTTTTAGTCAAACAAATCGACCCCAATAGTTATTTCAAAGCCTGGTACTTATTCTGAACTGCTGATTTATGGGGATGTAAACAAATCCACCCAGGTTGTCAAGCAGTAGTGGTGGATAAACACTAACACACTTGTACACATACATACATACATACATACATATACACCTGACTTACAGGTATTTTAACACTAGGTGAATTGATAAGAACATATTTTCTTACACCTATAAGCATAGCCAATCCATGAAGGGGCAAAACACATACCTTGTGTATGTGTGTTTGATATTGCTTATATGCCTTGATCTGCTTTTAATGCATTTGAATTTTTTGCATGGTATGAAATGCTGGAACATACCAGCAGATGGTTACCATTTTCCATTGTATTTGTTTCACTCATTGGTCTGTGGCCATGCTAGGGCACTGCCTTGAAAGGTTTCAATCAAACAGATTGACCCCAGTACTTATTGTTTCAAAGCCTGGTATTTATTCTATTGGTCTCTTTCACTGAATCATTAAGTTATGGGGACATAAAGAAACCAACACTATTTGTCAAGCAGTAGTGGTGGACAGACACATAATGACAAGCTTCTTCCAGTTTCTCTCTATGACATCCACTCACAATGCTTTGGTTGGCCTGGTGTTATAGTGGAAGACACTTACCTAGGGTGCCACATACTGGGAATGAATCTGGAACTATGTGACTAGAAAACAAACTTCTTATCGAGCCACACCTATGCCTCCTTTTTTGGGGGGAAGAAGAAACCAATTATTTTCTGCATACCAGTGAATTTCTCTCATCATTTTATATCTGTTCTATGACTAACTTTATTTCCATGGTTAATTGCATTACCTAAAGAACTTATATGTTACTTATATGGAAGATAACTCCTTTGTTGAATCCTTAATGACACTAGCCTCAGTTCTAAACTGGTTTCTTTAACATTAAGTTAATTCTTTATTGGAGAAGACATTAGTTTATCATCAAGTGCGCCGGAACAACTATCATCTATTCTTTACAATGAAGCAAACAAATTTGCAGTATAGTGTCCTGCTTAAGTACATAATAAAACATTTGTAATGGATTTGATGTCCCAAATAAAACAGATATATACAAAAAGGAGGAGAACAAGTTAATTTGGGAAAATGAAATCTTGTTCTGCAAGTAATAAAGTAAGGCAATTGCTGTGCTGATGACACCTATTGAGGTAGAAACATTTACATTGCTGTCTTCATATCTCCAGACACTCAGATTGTCTTTTCCTTAAATGGCATATCAGTTTTGGAGAACCCTTGTTTCTTTTGATTATGTCCCTTCTCATTTGAAGTTGATCCCAGTTGTCACCAAGTACTTGTGTTACTTTCTCAAGAATTTATCTTGTATGGTACTTAGTATATATTCTTATATGACTTTCTTGAATGTGTGTGTTTGTATCATCATCATCATCATCATCATCATCATCATCATCATTTAACGTCCACTCCTTTTCCAGTTTCCATCTACCAGATCCATTTACAAGGCTTTGGTTGGCTTGGGGTTATAGTAGAAGATATTATGGCCCAAGGTGCCATGCAGTAGGACTGAACCCTGAAACCACACACTTGGAAATCAAACTTGTGTGTGTGGTATTCAAAAAGTTCAATGTTAGTACAAAAAATAATTCAGAAAGTAAACACTTTTTACTTTCTTATAAACAAATAAAGGAATGATTTTTTTTTTTGTTTCTCAATGAAATTATGAGTGTTGTTCTTCATAATCTTTACATTTTATTTTAATTGCAGAAACGAATACTTGCATAACTGGAAGTAAATGTCAAAAAATTTCAGAGGTATTTAAGACATCTACTAACTTTTGTGAAAAGGTTTGGGATCATTCATGGAAAGTAGTTTCTCAAAAACCTTGTTTTGTTCTTTGGTTTGATGAAAAGAATGGAAATCCAAACAATCAAGTAGCTTTTACAAAAGCTTATGAATTAACATCTGAAGCTTCTTATCTAAAATCTTACAGCTATTCATTAGCTTTTATGATAGTGTATAATTTTATTTCTGCCTTTGTTTTGCAATATTCATATTGTGATATTTTGTGATGAAAGAAATACTGTTGTACTTTCATGGTGAAGGATGACAGGCAAAATTCACTATAAATCAAATAACCAATGCTATTAGTATATCCCATTAGAGAGTTATTCTACATGACAAACTTAGCATAACGAATGTTTCTGCTTAGTGGATGCCACATTTGACAACTGAGGGTCAGCTGTAAAGTGCATAGACTGATCAAGATACTCGCATGCAATGCGACCAATGAGGTTTATTTTTTAACAAGACCTTTTGCAGTCCCCTCACATCTATCACTGTTGCAGTGCTTGGATTCAATTGGTTAAAAAGTGTCATCACCAGTAGATATGACATCATCACCACTGCAATACTGGTTCCCAGCCAGGTGCTTTTTCATGTTGGGGAACAA
Source organism: Octopus bimaculoides (assembly GCF_001194135.2). Classification (NCBI taxonomy): domain Eukaryota; kingdom Metazoa; phylum Mollusca; class Cephalopoda; order Octopoda; family Octopodidae; genus Octopus; species Octopus bimaculoides. Next base: position 32,052,079 of record NC_068985.1, read on the forward strand.
GTAATGGTCAGATAGGACCAAATCAGGAGAACAGGGAGTGTGATCAGCCAGTTCAAAGCAACAGTCATGCACAGCAACCATTGAAAGGAAAGACTTGTGTACTCCATTTACAAGGCTTTGATTGGTTTGGGACTATCTTTGGAAGTAGCAAGACTCCTTTCATCAGTTTTCCTGGGTGTTTGGTCTTGATAGCCTTTTGTAACTGCCTTAGCAAACTGAAATAGTATTCTTCATTGATGGTGTGGTTGTTTTGAAGATAATAAACACAATTCCTTTCTCATCCCAAAAAACTGAGGCCATCACATTCTCTGCAGATAAAATTACCTCTGCCTTTTCTAGAGCAGGTGAGTAAGGGTGTTTCCACTGCATGTATTGTCTGTTTATCTCTGACTGAAAGTGATAAGCCAACACTCATCCTGTGTTAGGTAATGTTCAACGAAACCAGCTGGATTTGCCTTGAACAATATCAAATTTTCTTGTGATATGATCAGTCTGGTGCACTTTTGATCAGGTGTCAGATGTGGCATCCACTAAGCAGAAACATTCATCATGCCAAGTTTGTTGTGTAGAATAACTCTCTAATGGGATATGCTAATAGTATTGGCTATTTGATTTATAGTGAATTGCCTGTCATCCTTCACCATGTGATGAACATGATGAATGTTTTCTTTGGTGATGGTAGTTATAGGATGTCCAGACCTTGGGTCATCTTCAAGACTCTCCCTTCTCCTCCTAAGTTCAGCTGCCCACTTTTGTACTGTTGATAAAGGTGGAGCAGCATTCCATAATGTAGCAACCATGTCACTATATATGCCCTAGGGATCTAAACCCTTTTTTCTACTGGTTCTTGATAACACCATGAATTCAAATTTTGTCTATCTTCAAGTGAAGTCACTACTAATTACTTTTGAAGTTTTCTTTGAACAATGAGATGTTAGTTAACTTGGAAACAAACAATGTAGTTATTAAGAAGGAGAAGTGACATTAATGCAGGCAACATTTCACAGCTCTAGCATACTCAGCCTAAGAACGTTTCAGCCCACCCTTGTAGTTATTTAATTATAATAGCAATTTAAGTAATAACAGCTCATAACCTTATTGATAGGGATATATCCCTTAACAACCAAAGAAGAAGTGAATGATAGTAGGGAGACGGTGTCAGAGACATCATCTTTCAATAAGATCAAAGAGTGTGACAAATGAACTTTTACAAGTTATTTAATTTAACTAAACATAAAACTGAAGTGAAATATAACCAGTGTGTGTTTCATTTAGTAGTATGATCCTCCAACACTATAAAAATGTAATAATTCTATGCTTTTAAAACTAGATTATATTTTCCTTATAAAATTACCTGAAATTTTGTATTTTTCAAATGAATAAAGTTATTTTTTAATACTTTTTATATGAATTTGAATCTTAATGAAGCTTAACTACATAAAATTTAACTTAAATTCTCTAATACATGTTCTTCATGCATAAAAATATGTATTAGAAATTTTAAATTGTATGATATGTAATTTACTCTAGCCATTACAGTTTGTGACTGATTTAAATAGCATTTACTCTGCAATTTTCTTAGTAGGTGGAAGGGTGTTGGATTCTTGTCCTCTAAAAAGTGGCCAACGAGTTATAAAAATGTCAGGATAAACTCGCTTTTTAAAAATATTTGTTTATTTCCAAAATGTAGATGTTACAAACAGTAGTTTAACTTCCGATTTATCCATATGAGCATGGTTTGCATGAGAATTGATTTGAAGCAGGATTTTATAGCTGGATACTTTTCTTGTTGCCACTACTGATTTTAAATATTAATCATCCTGTCTAAAAGGAATCTAACATTTTTTTGTTCTCATGATAAGGAAAGTACTGACATTCCCTCTTTCACACACTCATGCATACATGTATATGCATTTATACATCATCATCATCATTTAATGTCCATTTTCCATGCTGGCATGGGCTGGAAAGTTTGACAGGAGCTGGCAAGACAGAGTTGGCCCAAGCTCCATTGTCTGTTTTGGCATGGTTTCTATGGTTGGATGCCCTTTGTAACGTTAATCACTATACAGTGTACTGGGTGCTTTTTATGTGGCACCAGTACCAATGTTTTTATGTGGCACTAGCACCAATGCTTTTTATGTGGTACCAGCACCAGTACTTTTTTATGTCTACCAGTACCAGTGCTTTTTATGTGGCACCAGCGTTAGTGCTTTTACATGGCACCAGCACTAGTGCTTTTGATGTGGCACTGTCACTGACAAGGTCACCAAGTACCTTGCAAGACAAAAGAAGGTAAGAGTTCTTCAACTAGGAGGAAGGGTGGCTTTGTGCCAATTGATGGAGAGATCAAAAGTATAGAGTAGATACATGGATACCCCACTTAGAATAGAAAGGCAAGTGAGGTAAAGAGAAGATTGAAAAAGTGGGTGAGTCAGAGAATAAGATAAAGAGAGCAATAGGGAGAGAGTTGGTGGCAAAAATGTGTGAGGACATGCACCTGAGGGATGTTGGAAGTGCTGAAAATAAGTGAAGTGATGCAGAGGTTTGGTATCATGAAGAATTGTGGTGATGTACAAATCCATGATGTAATCCAAGATAGTATTCAACTGTTTGCTTAAAATTCTTTTTTCTCTAGGCACAAGGCCTGAAATTTTGGTGGAGGGGGACAGTCGATTAGATTGACCCCAGTACGCAACTGGTACTTAATTTATCAACCCTGAAAGAATGATAGGCAAAATCGACCTTGGCAGCATTTGAACTCAGAACGTAAAGACAGATGAAATACCGCTAAGCATTTCACCCGGTGTGCTAACAATTCTGCCAGCTTGCCACCTTGAATTGTTTGCTTAAAATTAAATAGAAGAAACTAATCCAAAGTGTGAGATTCATCAATGATCAAAGGAATTGGTTAGATATTTGTGTAAGGTTCATGTGAAGATGTGATAAATATACGACAAAGATACAAAGAAGAAAAGAAATGCAGAAAGGATAAATTCACATTCGATGTTATTAGTTTGATGCTTGAGGGACGGGAAAGACTCAATGGTTATAACATTTT
>NC_068985.1:32055511-32060774 GCF_001194135.2 Octopus bimaculoides
CTTGTCATTGTAGTTTTGTGGCATGAAACAAATCAGGCCTTGCTGTCCATTCAAGAAAACACTGTAAATGATCCACAGGCACTCAAGCAAACTGAGTCTTCAACATTTTCTGTTTACCAAAAAAGGTTTGCAAGATACCAGCAAGCCCCAGGAGCTTATATGTATATATATATATATATATACACACACACACACACACACCTGTAAATGTAGAACTTTGGAAGGAGTACTCAGCATCACATTGTTCATCATCATCATTGTTTAACGACTGCGTTCCATGCTGGCATGGGTTGGACAGTTTGACTGAGGGCTGGTGAGCCAGAAGGCTGCACAGGGCTGCAATGTGATCTGGCAAAGTTTCTATGGCTGGATGCCCTTCCTAACATCAACTACTCTGAGAGTGTAGTGTGTGCTTTAACATGCCACCGGCATCGACCACGCTCAAATGGTGTTTTTACATGTCACAGGCACAGGAGCCAGTCAGGTGACGCTGGCAATGAACACACTCAAATGGTGCTTTTTATGTGCCACCGTCACAGGAGCCAGTCAGGCAACACTGGCAATGATCATGCTTGAATGGTGCTTTTAACATTCCACTGGCATGGGTGCCAGTCAGGTGGTACTGTCATCGGCCATGACAATGATTTCACTTGCCTCAACAGGTCTTTGCAAGTGGAGATTATTGTCCAATGTTTGAAGGGTACTCTTAAATGGGCTGGTTATGCAGCACTGACATAGGCCACTGTTATGGTCTCACTTGGCTTTCCAGGTCTTCTCAAGCACAGCATATCTCCAAAGGTTTTGGTCACTTGTCATTGCTTCGGAGAGGCCCAATGTTCAAAGGCCATGCTTTACCACCTTGTCCCAGGTCTTCCTGGGTCTACCTCATCCACAGATTCCCTCAACTGCTAGGGTGTGACACTTTTTCACACAGCTGTCCTCATCCATTCGCAACACATGACTATACCAGTGCAGTCCTCTTTCTTGCACACCACATCTGGTGCTTCTTATGTCCAACTTTTCTCACAGGGCGCTTACACTCTGTCATATATGCACACTGACATTATACGTCCAGCGGAGCATACTAGCTTCATTCCTTGCAAGCTTACACATGTCCTCAGCAGTCACAGCCCATGTTTCACTGCCATGTAGCATGGCTGTTTGCACATATGCGTCATAGTCTACCTTTTACTCTGAGCAAGAGGCCTTTTCTCACCAAAGCTCTCTGAACTTTGCCTAGGCTATTCTTATTCCAGCAGCTACACTTTCAGAGCATCCACTCCTGCTACTGACTTGGTCACCTAGGTAATGGAAGATATCAACTACTTGTAGTTTTTCCCCCTGGAATGTGACGGAAGCTGTTCTCTGAAACATTTTCAGTGTTTTATTGTTCCTGAGCATTTGCCACACAAAAACTAATTTCCCAGTTAGCCTTTCTTTGATATTGCTGCACCTCTTATGTGTCCATAGCTTACACTGGGTACATCTTATGGAGTTTCTACAGATTGAGCAGGGCCATCTACTTGAAGGGATTTGTGGTTTGTCAGCCTTACTACTTATTAAGACTTTGATTTTTGCTAGGTTGACTCTAAGGCCTTTTGATTCTAGTCCTTACTTCCACACCTGAAACTTTTCTTCTAATTCTGATAGTGACTCAGCTGTTAGAGCAAGGTCATCAGTATAGAGATGCTCCCAGGGGCATCCTGTCTTGAATTTCTCTATTATTGTCTGGAGGACTATGATGAATAAGAGGGGGCTGAGGACTGATTCTTGGTGGACCCCTACCTGGAATTCTTCACTGTACTCATTGCCAACCTTCACCTTACTGACAGCATCCCTGTACATGGCTTGTACAGCTTTCACTAACCATTCATCTATCCCTAGTTTCCTCATTCCACCAGATAAGGTGTCAGGGAACCCTGTCAAAGGCTTTGTCCATATCAACGAAAGCTCGGTACAGAGGTTTATCTTTGGCTAGATATTTCTCCTGCAGCTGTCTTACCAGAAATATAGCATCAGTGGTGCTTTTCCCTGGCACGAAACCAAACTGCATCACATCTAGACCGACTCTCTCCCTAATAAGTTGGGCTATAACTCTCTCCATGACTTTCATTATCTGATCCAACAACTTGATACCTCTGTAATTATTTGTATCTAATGCATCACCTTTACCTTTGTAGCAGTTGACTATGGTGCTGCTACACCAGTCATTAGGTATGACTCCTTCATGTATGACCTGATTGACTATACGGGTGACTAGACTACAGCCAACACCCTGTGGTGATTCCTGATGGGCCAGGGTCTTTCCCTGTCTTCATATCCTTAATTGCTTTATTTACCAAGGCACTGTCAATTTGGATAGCTGGTCCCTCTGTTGGGTCAACATTCAGTAGACTCTCTTTCTCCCATTCATTCTCTTCATTTAGCAACCTTTCATAGTGGCATCTCCAAGTCTCTCCTAGCAGCCTCTTTAAATGCAAGTGAACCGTCATCCATGCGAGCACATTTCTCTCTCATACACTGTCTTGTAACACAAAACACCTCAAGTCTTTGGTCCTCACAATGCAGAACATTGGCAAATTTTTTATCTGCTTCCCTTCTGGCAGTCTGATGCAATTCCCTGCTACCACTGTTTCTTTTCCCTTATGGCCTTCTCAGCTACATTGTTCCACCACAACGTTGAGAGGGGACTTCGCGCCATCCACAGATGGGATCACTACTACTTTATTATCTCCCCTTCTTCCTAACTCTCCTGTGAACCTTCTGTTTGGCATTCATCATGATAGATCGCTAGCCACTACACATTCTTTTTTTATCTCTCCTTGTTTCTTTCTGTGGAAGAGTGTAGGCTCAAAATGTTAAAGACTTTTTCACTTCCCGAGCATTATACTAATACATCTGTTTATTTTCCACACCACCTATATATATATATACAATGGCCTTACAGGTAGTCTTGTATGGCAGAACCAAAAGCAGCCTCAGAGAGGATTGATATCAAAATGTTAAACACAAGATTACAATTAATTTACATTTGACGGATATTCGTCCTCATCTTGTTTGTTGTTAACACAACGTTTCGGCTGATATACCCTCCAGCCTTCGTCAGGTGTCTTGGGGAAATTTCGAACCTGGGTTCTCATTCCTATTGATGTTACTATTATTATTATTATTATTATTAAATATAGAACTGTACAAGATTACAAGTTTTTATTTTCACTATATTGTATGGATCCCTGAGGTAAGGGACCTAACTCCGTCTGTGGTAGAAGGTAGTGAATTTTTGAAAAAAACCATACCACCTATGCTAAATGCTGAAAAATTTGTTGTAAATCAAAAACTATATACCCTCTATTTAGATGAAAATTCTCTCAATTGTCAGGTGATTGCAAGCGGCAATGTTTTGCATAGCGAAATTGTTGGCGGCATCAACATGTGAGTTTATCTGTCTGGCATGCCAGAGCTTTGACTTGGCCTCAATGATAGTGCTCTTTGAGAGTAATAGAAATAAGTTTTTGCAGCATATTTTTGATTGTCAGGTCTTGTACTACTGGTTTTGGAACTTAGCACTGTGTGAAGGTGAAAACTCTTTGCCAGCACCCTTAAAGAAAGTAGTCTCCTTTTCTCACTTCAAAAGGTCTTTTTGTGAGATTTATATACAACCTCTCTTGTATGAGACTTTGTGCTAAACTGGCTGCCAGATTAGCAACGAAAACAATGAAATTTGATACCCCATCATCTGTATTGCATTGTGCCTATGGCTAACATGCTTTTGTTGGTTCAGTCCACTTAACTATCAGTTTCCATCTACCAAATCCACTCACAAAGCTTTGATTACACTGGGGAACAAATGCAAAAAAAATTTTTGGTGCTTCAGGTTTTAGACCTGATTTTAGATATGTTCAATCCTCCAAATAAGAATATGGGATCTTTTCCCTTTGAATGGCACATCGAGAAATTAATTTTTTGTAACTAAACACTTTCAAACTTCGGACACTGGTAGAATGTGTCATATAAAACATCTTTTACTCTTAGTGTTGTTGAGAAAAGTTTATATTTTCAAAGTTATTTTGTGTTAAAGTTGTCATATTTCAGTAATTTCAACCAATCAATGACGTGTATTCAGCTGAATAAAATTACTGCCGTTGTTTGTCAACAACAACTATCGGAGGTGTATATTTTGTTTGTCACTGTTTATTTATGACATTGCTCGTGCGTTTGTACTGGTTTTAGCTTTAGGGTTAGGATTAGGATTTTAGGGTTAGAGTTACGGAAAAATGTGAAAAATGAAGAAATTGGAGGAGGGAATGTATTTCCAAAAATAGTAGCTGAAAAACAGGGAGAAAAAAAACTAAAAGCAGTAGAAATGCACGAACGATTGTGGTGATACCATGAAGTAAACATGCTTCAGATACACTTGTTTATTCATACAAACGTAACTGGGATGAAATATATCATAAATTACAGTGACAAACGAAATATACACCTCCGATAGTTGTTGACAAACAACAACAGTAATTTTATTCAGCTGAATACATGTCATTGATTGGTTGAAATTACTGAAATATGACAACTTTAACACGAAATAACTTTGAAAATACAAACATTTCTCAACAGCACTAAGAGTAAAAGATGTTTTATGTGACACGTTCTACCAGTGTCCGAAGTTTGAAAGTGCTTAGTTACAAAAAATTAATTTCTCGATGTGCCGTTCAAAGGGTAAAGATCCAGAATACGTCCTTCATTTCTTTCTAGCAGCTCTACTTTTTGAGGTAATTTACAATGAATCTGGGATAGGCTGCCAACATGGCTATTATAGAATCAGAGATGGTCTGTAATGTAGTTGACAAATACTTGAATACTTATTTAAATACAATGCATATTTAAAATATCCTTTGTATTTAAATAGTATTAAGGTATTTGTCAAATACATTAGAGTCAACCTAGCAAAAACCAAAATCCTAATAAGTAGGAAGGTAGATAAAACACAAACCCCTTCAGGTAGATGGCCCTGCTCAGTATGCAGTAAAGGAGTAGGTAGTAACTCTGTAAGATGTACCCGGTGCAAGCTATGGACACATGAGAGGTGCAGCAATATCAAAGGCAGATTAACTACGAAGTTAGTTTTTGTATGTGGCAGATGTTCAGGTGCAATAAACACTGTAAACAAACAGGAAACAACTTCTATCTCATTCCAGGGAGAAAAACTAGAGGTAGTCGATAGCTTCCGCTATCTGGGTGACCAAGTTAGTAGTGGGGGTGGGTG
>NC_068985.1:32061648-32065795 GCF_001194135.2 Octopus bimaculoides
TGGCATATAAAAGACACTATTTCGAGCGTGGCCGTTTTCGTGCGGGTGACACGTAAAAGCACCCACTACACTCTGAGTGGTTGGCGTTAGGAAGGGCATCCAGCTGTAGAAACTCTGCCAAATTAGATTGGAGCCTGGTGTTGCCATCCGGTTTCACCAGTCCTCAGTCAAATCGTCCAACCCATGCTAGCATGGAAAGCGGATGTTAAACGATGATGATGATTATGATTAATTACCATCTGTGATTTTATATTGACCCTGTAGGTGGCCTCTTCCAGATTCATTTGTGGGTAGCCATATTTGTCAATAAATGTACTCCTCATGAGCCTGTTACAGCGAGTGTTTCTGTGTAACATTATAGAGCATTTTGCTACCTTGGTGACATCTCTTCGCTTCCCACTGAGTCAGTCTTCTCTTGATTTTGAGATTAAAAGGTTGGTATTCATTAGATGGTGTATTTCCCTTCCCACCAGATTTCAAAGGGGTAGGCCCATCCTCCAAATTACTGTCAATATTTTTCTTTAAATTGAGCATTGTCAGCTGAATCATTCTTGGTGTCTTTGTAGGCTGCAAGGTATTTTACATGGAGCTTACTTATTCAGCAGAAGACTATTTCGTAAATTTATTTTCGTTTTTGTCTGATATTTATTTTTCTCCCTTACAAGTGATAACATGTCTTCCTCATGTAGAAAGTTTTTGAATCATCCAGATTGCTTTATGTTACATTTGAGGAGAGTATACATTCAGGGAACAGAGAAAATCCATTTCTGATTTTGTGAAAAGGGCATACTTAAGCTATTTCAAAATAGAACTAGGAGACCAAGGTCAGACATGGGCTCCACATTATCTGTAAAACATGTAACGAGAGTTTTCAGCAGTGGACAAATGGTATGAAGAAAACAGAAAAGATCATTATTTCTGCCACATTAACATAAGGGGCATTAATGGACATAATCAGAGTAAATAGATGTATCTGGACTTAGACTTGGCAAAACAACCTGTTGTACACTCAGATGAAATACCAGTCCCATCATTCATTAATCTAGAAGTGCTCCCTGAATACGAATCCTGTTCTTCACCTACAAACAGCAGTCATGATGCCAGTGATTTTGAAGGGACCTCATCAGTGGTACAAGTTTTTAATCAACAGGAGCTCAAGCTCTCAAAGAAATCAGCAGAATTGTTGGTGTCTAGACTAGCAGAGAAGAATTTATTGCATCTGGAAACCAAGATCACATAGAGAAAGAGATTTGCTGCTATTCTCCTCAGAAGAAAGTGATTTTGTTTTCTGCAACATTGTTCAAGGCTCGCTGATGAAAAACAGGCATATCACAATATCTACCAAGCAAATGGTGGTTGTTCATCGACATTCTAAGTGGAGTTTAAAATGTGTGCTTCTACACAATAGTAACAAATATGGATCAATCCCAACTGATCACTCAACTAAGATGACTGAAGAGCAAAAAACAATTGCCCTGGTCCTACACAAAATATCATACTATGATCACCAGTGGTCCATCTGTGTGGATCTACAGATGGTGAATTTTCTCCTGGGCCAACAAAGTGGATAAGTATCCCTGCTCTATCTATCTCTAAGGATGAGCACTGGGTGAGAAAACAGTGGCCTCTGAGAAAAAAACATGGTAGTAGGAGAAAAGAATGTAACTTCAGAACCATTGGTTGGCCAGAATAAGATCATTTTACCACCACTGCACATCAAATTAGGTGTAACGAAACGGTTTGTAAAGGTTCTGAACAAAGAAGGGAGATGCTTTGGGTACAGCTGCAGAAAATTTCTAGCACTGAGTATAGAGAAGCTAAAGGTAAGTATTTTTGACAGTCTGCAAATCAGAGAACTCATGAAAAATCCACATTTCAAAGATTCAATAAACTATGCTGAGGCACATGCATGGTCTTCTTTCACTATGGTTGTACAAAATTTTCTTGGGAACTATATTCAAAGTGACTGCCCTGGCACAGCTCACTGAAAGAAATCTTTGAAGTGCTACTTTTGTGAGGTTTCTGAGTAAATGAACAGTGCATCAATGACAACTTTCTATGGTTGTTTCATTATTATCTTATTCTCTGATGTAAATTCTTCATAAATAAAAGAAATCTACATGTATGAATTCGTTTTATTAATCTGGAAAGCAAAAATAATGATTTGTACTCATCAATCCTAGTGTCTGATTGATCATATGCATTAAAATTAGGGTGTATCATATCTCAGTAACCAGAGAGTGATGGAAAAAACTAATGGTATATTTAGAATCAGCGACCAAAACTTACCAAAAAAGAGGTCTAATATCCCAGACACCAATTTTCATGTTCCCCAGTTTTACCTTACTACAAACCTGCACTTCTTTCCTTAAAGTTTCTTGTTCCATTATAAATACTTTTCACTCTACCTTTTCAATTTTCGTTTTAAAATGAAGTTTGTCTCCTTAGGCTATGAGGACTTCGAGAAATCTTTTTGAAGCAACAACCAAAGTTACACTGTATTTATATTGTAGGTAAAATGAATCTTTAAAATACCTTTTTTTATTTTCAATCTAGCATTTATGGATTGTTTTCAACATAACATATTTCACTTACTGCTCTAGACACAACTATGAATTAGGCAAACTATATGTTATCAACCATGTACAATATAATAGTCATTTCGTTACAGTAGTAGTTGCAATGTTCAAGTCAATGGCCATACAGCAAATAAAGCCATTATAGTAATCGTTTTTTCTGCTGCAAAGGTATTTGAAACATCTTACAAAAGCGCATGTGGCATAGTAATTAATATCTTAAATAATTTTGCTTTTTATGTATTAAAAAAATAAGTACCTGCAAAGAATCCATATCGAGCAATCAAATTAAACAAGTGTGTGTTTATGTATATCACTTTTTGAAGTTATTTCTACAGAGTTTCTATAAAAATCAGAGCCAGCACTAAAAATTATTTTGTATAAATCTATATAAACGATGAGAGCACACCCAACCCCATTAACCATCTATGAATATATTGCTTAAATAGCCACTAAATTTAGCAGTAAAACACAATTGGATATATTAATTTTACATATTAAACTCATTCCTGTCAACTGGTATGTAAATATCAATTGCTGGTAGGGACACAATATTTAGCTATGCAGTCATGATATACTACCAAGTATATTAAAAGCTTATAAGTCAATACTGTGTCCTACCTATGTTAGCAGTGTGATTCAGAGTTTCTATAGAAATTTGAGCCAGCACTAAAAGTTACAATGCTCCATATACAAATAGATTTATGTAAACAATATAATCAAAGACAAAAATAGGCAATGGGTGTATATGCATATTTCGGGAGTTATTGCTGCTTCTTCAGCCCCACATCCAACCTATTAACCATCCACGAACACATTGGTTAAATAGTCACTAAATTTAGAAGTAACTTAATTGGATATACCAATTTTATAAATTAAACACATTCCTGGCAACTAGTACATACACATCAATTGCTGGTAGTAATATGTTCATGGATGATTCAAGGGTTGGATGTAGTGCTGAAGAAGCAACAATAATGCTCGAAATATGCATATACACCCATTACTTACTGTTCTATCTTCAATTGCATTGTTTACATACATGTATTCATATACAAAACCTTGTAACTTTCAGTGCTGGCTCAAATTTCAATAGAAACTGTAGAGTGATTGAATCGCATTGCTAATACAGGTAGGACACTTAAATATACTCTGTAGTATATTATGGTTGCATAATGAAATACAGTATCCTTACCAGCAATTACTATATATATATCTATGTGAAGGTGCATAGCTCAGTGGTTAGAGGGTTGGGCACACAACGATGAGATAGTGATTGATTCCCAGACTGGGCTGTGTATACACATTGAGTAAGACACTTTATTTCACATTGCTGCAGTTCACTCAGCTGTAGAAATGAGTTGTAGTGTGACTGGTGCCAAGCTGTATTGCCTTTGCCTTTCCCTCAGATAATATCAGTGGCATGAAGAGGGGGAAGCTGGTAATATGGGTGACTGCTGATCTTCCAACAAACAACCTTGCCTGGACATGTGCCTTGGAGGGTAACTTTCTAGGTACAATTCCATGACTCCATGACTAAAGGGGGTCCTTATATATATATATATATATAT
>NC_068985.1:32065805-32076226 GCF_001194135.2 Octopus bimaculoides
ATGCCAGCTCAACTTGATTCGTCTTTATTTGTCGAAAGACACCTGTTGTTATTTTCTTGTTTGTAATTGTGTAACATGTTCTCCATTTTTTTGTCTTTGTTGCCGTACACATTCACTTACTTTCTCTCCCAAAATTTAATGCTCTTAGCTTAGATTTTTGGGGGAACTTGCAAATGACCCTGTCCTTGTTTTTTCCTGTCCATCTTCACATAGTCTGTCTGTCTGAAAGTTTTTTATTGTTGTCTGTTGCGTTCTTGTTCCATTTTTTTTGGATTTACATATACATACGACTGAAGGGAGTCCTTATATGTATATATGAAATTGATCTTATTAAAAATGCTTTCAACAAAAAAAAATCTGAGACAAAATTTAACAAAAATGAAATATAACTATTCAGGGGCATCACTTAAATGGTGCATTTTGATCAACAGAGCAAGCAGCAATTGAAGTTTTAATTATGAAAATATTCAGTTCATCTACTCAATTACAACTAGATAAACTGACCTACAGGACAACAGTGTACATTCCGTTACTGATTCTATATTAAGAAACATCACTCTTACCAGTCTGTTGTAAATAAATATCTTGAATACATATTATTGAATTAAGAACTGCTGAATGTGTTTCATTCTCCTGCAGTTCAAATCATAATATGGATACACACTGGTGAAAAACTTCAATAAAATCAATATGACTGTTCACACATTAAGGGATGCATCTAATTAGGAAAAGTTTAAATTCATCTTGAACATACTTAGATAAATAAGGAAATAAGTTAAATAAGAAAATAATGGAATTCGATAAAATGATATGAGGTGATAAAATAAAAATTTTGCTAGAATTTTTATGAAACAAAAACTTCTAATAAGGATATGTCAAATTTTGTAATATGGCCTTGAAAATTTCTTAGAAAATACTTAATCTTTGGTTTTTAAGATACAAAATTGCAGTCCTTTGTTAGGAATCAAAGGTTAAGAAACTTTATTACCTAGCATGAATCACTACCTTTGTTCTAGATCATGTTAATGAAATTCTTTGAAAGTTTCTTAAGATAAAAGCTGATTAAATGCTCACAGTGAAAAGAAAGCAACATTTAAGTTAATATATAAAAGTTTCTTTTATCATTGCACAAAAAGATAAGTTTTGATAGGGTTTGAATGGTCAACTCGTTGGCCATATCAGTTACATATTAACTGTTGCCATTTTGCTTTCTTAAAATAGTTTTCTGAATGTGTACTATTTAAATCTCTATGGCAAGTGTAAAATTCTCCTAAAAATATATAAATGTACATAAAACAAACATCAGAAGTATGGTGGCACTTGCCTTAGAGCCTAAAAGCAGCACTCACAAACAATATATTATATACTAGCTTTTTTTCACATAGGAAACTTTCAAAGAATTTCATTTCAATGTTGTTGATACCAAGTGATCAATTAGCAATGGTAGGGAATTGGTTTAAATGCTTTGTTCCTTTATGTTCTCGGTTTCAATTTTGCTGCGGCTGATTTCCTTATTCACCATTCTAGGAGCAAACATTCTAAGATGTTAGAATCAACAAAACTGACTGCTTTTCTTTACTTTAAATATTGGCCCTGTGTCTCAAAATAATATACTTAAGTTGTCATTATTGGTATCTGATTACTAATACAATAATGGAATTATTTTTACTCTCCCCTACCAATTTAAGTTTTATAATGATGGTCGATAAATCTGAAAGATCTATGATTACACTTCTCAATTGTAGAATTTTAGAATAAATACTGGAAAGCATTGTTTTTGATGATGTTATTTCATGTTCACGTATACTTGCCAATCTAGGAATGGGATGGATTCTGAAAATGCTAATAATTACATACTGCAAGAAAAACTTGACAGCTGGAAGCACTTTACACAGCTAACTGCTCAAACAAGAAATATTTCTTGTTTTATCCTTTTAACCCTTTAGCATTTAAACCAGCCATATCTGGCCAAAATATTCAGCTGTGTTTTATCTTCAAACTGGCCACATCCAGCCTCACTTCTACAATATTATTCTGAAAATAAACAATCACATTATTGAAATCTCAAAGCTATAATGTAATGCATAACTAATTCAAATCAATGTGAATACAGAAATATGAATGCTAAAGGGTTAAGAATACTGAGGCAAGATTATAAATTTTGCTTAATGACACAGCACAAAGGTTATAAAAATTTCATTGCTACAACTTTAGTCTCACAATGAGTGTGTAAAAATGTATTGAAAATTAAAATCAAAGAGTAAACAGTGCATTTATGTTCGAAATAGCATTAAACAAACATAGCTGAATATAAATAACTAATTCTATTGAGGTGTTTGATGGTAAATCTCCCAGAACCGTCACATGGTTTTTGTACATGGTCTTCACATAGATTTTGCTATTAATGACAGTTATTATTTTCAGAAGAAAAAAACAATTCACGATTGCTTTAGAATATTTAAGCTTGAGTTTGTTTATTTTATCAACTGGCTTAACAATCACTGATAAACTATAGCATACATCACTTCGCTTTTCTTTTGTAAGTACTCCACTGACTGAAGTTGCAGCAGCATAGTTCACATTAATGTGCTTTTAGATATTATTACTACAACATATTGATAAATGATGAATAGGGACTAACTGGGAATAAAAGGGTCAAACTTTTGACCATTTTTCAAGTAGCTTGTAGTATAAAACAACACACAAAGAATGATATCATGTCTATGATAGAAAAAGACTGGTGAAAGACAATATCTGCTAAGAAACTAAAGGAATGCAGTAATGGTCCCAATAAAGAATCAGCCTCGCAAAATGGTTAGTGCAAAAATAAATCTGTTATACTCAATGATAAAATAGGGAAGATCGAACAGACAGCTTCAGGACAAATCTTCAATAGTTGTATATAACAAAGTGATGCAGACCTGTGGAGAGAATGGATGAGAAATATGGTTGGAAAAAAAAAATGCTGTACATTAGTCTTGGAAAAAAAAATATTAGAGAAACCTTATTGCAAAAAAATGGAAATGATAAGGAAAATAGTTGAAGAAAGAAGTAATAATACTGATAGTTTAAAGAGCATGGGAGACCTGTTAAAATGATGAGCATTTTAATAGAGTTATACTTGATGGATAAAGCCGTTTCATTATTTGATGACAGGGTTTCCTAGTTAGAAATTGGGATTCAATTCTGACATAATCAAGTTTAATAATATTATGAAATCAATGGCTACCACACTTTCAATGCAAATAACAGTGTAATCTTAGTGCTGACTACTAGTTATTAAATATTTAAAATTCATTCAAGAACAAGTTTATTCCCAAAAAGAATAACAAAAAACACACACACACACACAACCAAACCAGAGAAAATCAACTTATTAGAAGAATACAGTAAAACAATCATTATTAGTAAAGTTATTCCAACAAAAGGTATTTAAGGATTGGATGTGACCTAGAAGTGTTGTTTACTTAGAAGAATAGTTAAATTATATTATTTCTTGATATGTTAGGAAATTATTAAACAAATCATGCTATATTATTATATTTAAAATAAATAACTAGTTATTAGCTGAACAAATTAAAAATCAATTTTACTAAATGAAATACACAAAATTATCTTTCGAAGAGAAACAAAATTCACATTTTATTGTTTGTGAAAGCTTTATATGAATGGTAATTTTCAAATGATTAAAATAAAAAATATAAAACAAATTTAAGAAAATCACATTTCTTCCATCCATCTACTATTCCATGTTGTCATAGATTGAAACAAATGAGTTTATTGGTGTAATGGCCTCCTCTAATGTTGGAAATAAGACTTGTTTCTCATCTAGTTAATTTAGAAGCAAGTAGATACACTTCGCCAAAAGATATATCATGATACCCGAAATATAATACTACACTGTCCCAAGAATTCTAACATTTATCAGCTGGATCATTTAGCAAAAATAAAAAGGCAAGCCATAAGCTTAATTTATCATTTGCTTTGAACACTACCATTTTATTATTATTATTTATTTTTTGGATAGACAAATCCACAACCTTATGAATTTTATTTGGCAGTATATAATGCTTATATATAAATACATACACACAGACACAAATGTGTTTATTTTTATGTATAGTTGTAAATAAACAAATCAAACATTAGATTTAAAAAATTCATTCAATACCTTTCTGTAGAATAACATATTTATTTCATTTTTACAGAGAAAAAGTAGACAGTTACTTTGAAGTAAGCATCAAACTTTCCCTTGTAAAAATATTACACGCATAAAAATGAGTGTGTGTGTATATGAAAATATATATATATATATATACACACAATATGTATAAATATTGTATATATATATATACATACAAATAATATACATATATATACAATATATATATACATACAAATAATATACATATATATACAATATATATATATACATACAAATAATATACATATATATACAATATATATATATATACATACAAATAATATACATATAATATATATACAATATATATATACATACAAATAATATACATATAATATATATACAATATATATATACATACAAATATACATATATATATATATACAATATAAATATAATATAAAAGCAATATATATACACACATAAATAAATATTATACTATATATATATATATGTATATATAGTATAATATTTATATATACACACACACACACATGAAAGAATGAGAGAAGTAAGAAGAGAGCGAAATTCACATTAACCATAACTGTTATTAGTTACTGCAACTGATATACAGTAAAAATATCACAGAAGCCATAAATATTCTAGGTTTCTTGTTGGAAAGCTCTGGAATATGTCAAATTTAAGGAAAAACTGGGACTTTATTTCCCTCCACCTCAGCCACATGTAACTAAAATGGAAAGTGCAATAAGGTTAAATGGCGTCATTGGTAGGAACCTAGAGGCATACACAATCTACATTTGTTTTTATCAAACAAAAACATAACAGTGCTCAGTACGTTTATGGTGGGACTGTCTTGAGTCTGATGTGTAGTAATTATGTTTTCAAAACCATGCTAAAGTTTTTCATTCAATCTCCAATAATTGCAGTCGTCTCAGTAGGTGAGTGGCTGATTAAAAAGCTTTCGGTAAACTAAAATCCTATACCCATACTGAACATGCATGCACACACACATACACCATTAAAAAGAAACTGTCTTCCTCCATAAGCAAGACAAAAATGAATAAAAGATAGTCTCTATGAAATATTCAATATTCTTTTTTCATGACAACTTCATTACTAGCCAAAGAATAATATTGCTACAAACTCTTCTACTCAGAAAATGGTGGAAATCTGTTTAAGGAAATAAAAATCTATGGCAGAACCCTGATTAGGCTAATAATTGTACCATATGGTAACAATGCCATCTTCTGTACAAAATATCTACACATAGATTGAAGAATTGTATTTGGGGAAAAACATTAACAACCAATACCTTCAATTCTTCAAATTCTCCAATAATCAGTGTGAAATGAGAAACATTCTTCATCTCAATCAATGCACTAATTTGTCAATTTATGAATATGATTAATGTACAAATTACTTTACAAATGAATCGGTAAGATGTAGTTAAATTACTGAACATTCATTGTAAAAGGTTTATATATTTCCAAGCATTCTAAAATAAATACAAAGAACGTGGCAAGTTTGGCACAATCAAATCAATAATATCAAGAAATACTGAAACCTGTGGGACAAACTCTTCAATAACTACAGCTAGGTCACTAATCTCAGCAACTTTAAGATAATTAAAATTATCAGTATAAATTAAAATATACTTCTAGAAACCATAAGGTTGAAGATACAAACTAAAAAGTGAATTATTCAGTACAACTCATAAAACACTATGTCAGTAATGGGGAAACTTAAAAATATGAGAGTTGTCCAGTTCTAGGAGGCAGAGAAATTTGCTCAACAGAAATATATAACAGGGACAGACCAAAACTAACTACCCTGTTAAAAAATTCTTTCTTTATTTTTAAAAATATACTAACTAGAAATTAACAGAAATGAAAGAAATAAAAAGATACCAGACATGTTTCAGACAAAAGTTGGTTTATAGTACAGCTTTCTTTCAGGTCAATCATTCCTGCAATTGTAGAAAAGTTTGTAAGTTAAAAAAAAAAAAAAAAAAAAAAAACACGGAAAGAAAACTGCAGTGGTGGTTGAGAAGCATTACAACAGCAGTAAGGCATGGTGTTATAGATGGATATGAATAAGAAAACAAAATAGTTGGCTTTTGAACTGCCAACATTGACAGCAAATTCCAAACAGTAAGCTCATATGGACAAAATATGTTTATTTATTTAAAAATTAATGATCCAATTATTTCTAATAATTTGTAGGTGTGATGCAAACCCAATCTACAATAGCAGGTGAAGATCCAGTCTGACTACATAAATGTCAAGATATAATTGCACTGAGGCGGAAAGGGTCACAAAATAGTAATTGACCAAAAACAGATGTTTGCCATAATGGGAATGGCTGAAAATCAGTGAGCTGCAGAAAAGCTGCCAAAGCAAATATCACTGGACTGCTAGGAGAGAAATATAAATCTACATACATAGTCAGGGTTTGAATGGGGAGGGGAAATATTTTTCAAGTCTATTTACAAGAAGAAAAGCTGTTACATCCCAACTCTAAATGCATAGAGGGATGTAGATAAGCAGTAGGGAATGTCCTCAAATATTAGGAACAGAGTTATTTCAATTAATCAAAATGTGGTAGGAATAGCGGAAGTGATCATCATGGGAGTGAGGGCAGCACTGAACAGGGTTAATAAAGCAGACTCACAGAATAATCAACAGATTTTCCCAGTCTTTTATGGTAACATCTGCTAAACAAATGACTGGTAAATAATCTGTTGTCTCCACATTTCTTAAGAGCTTTGTATTATCAATTTATAAATAAAACTATTACATCTGGAAAATTTTCAAAACAAATCAACTGCCACTTTCCACAATACAAAAATTAAGTTACCTGCTTTTTCTCTTTAAATAAAAATTTAACTTCAGACTTTTTGTTTGTTTTTTTCTTTTTTATTTTTCATGGTACATTAGACAAGAAATCTGGTGTTGCTGGGAGTAGATACCTATCATTCCATTTTTTGTTTTACTATTTCACTAGGTAAGCTTGAGTATTAAAAAAAAGTAGTTCTAAATAAAGTTGACAGGGAGCAATAAAAGCTAATTTTCTTTTGTATAGTAACTGAAAATAACTGGCAGTATGCAGCAGTTTCTGCATTGTTCTAAAACAGGAGCAACTGACTGTGATATATAACAATATCTGCTTGCACTGTAGTGTAATCAAAACAATATCAAAGGGACATAATCAAAAGCCCCAAAGAAAATAAATTAGAAAACTAACTCCCTGCCCTTGCTAAGTTTATTTGAAAAGAGAAAAAATGTAGATTCTTATAAATAAAGATCTTTTATAACACTTTTAATTATTGTTTTGAAAAGTCATATATTTAAAGACATTTACACACATTCACATATTTATGAGTATGTACATGTCTAGATATGTACATGTGTGTATATAGCCCTTAAAAGCTATTTCTTGGAGAGATCAGCATTAACATTCTTCTGTCTTTTGTATATAATCTTTGTTCATGCATTGAAATAAATAAGAGATAGGGAATAAAATAGATTAAAATAGAACTTGTTATAGCAGTTGAAGAGGAATGACAATATGGAAGGAATAAGAGAGATTGAGAGAAAGAAAGAGAAGGAGGAGGAGAGAAAGAATCAGAGGAAAGCAAAAGGGAGGGACTGAAGATATTTTCTTATATTTGTCTTTTTAAATGGTGTCTTGTTGCTGTTGTTGCAGTATGGGTGGGTGTGTTAGTTTAAGTATTACTTACAAGCTGCTAACAGCAACAGCTACAATGCAAATGGTGACCATCAGTCAGTAGCAGTAAGAGAACACAACACCAGTGGAGGACAGAGACGACTATTAACAATACAAACAGCCTCCCTCAACTGGAATCTCAAGAAAGAAAGAAAACAAAAACAAAAAGGGAAGAAACAAAATTAAAACAATGAGGGGGAACTTCATAGCCCAGGAACACAGATTTTTTTCTTTTTTTTTTATGCCTGATACAGAAGGTCCTTTTTTGACTTCCATAACCATTTTGAAAGCCAACCACACATCCTACTGTTTGGGCAGTAAAATCAACTCAAAATGGTACTAAACTGTAAAATGTTCACTTCTGTCATTGTAAACCATTTAGAACAATTAATAGTAGGAATAATGTGTTTTTGTGTGTATTGGTGTGCATGTATGTGTTTGCCTTTCTGGCTGTCTGTACTGGCAGTTTATAAACAGTTGCGCACAGCAGAACACAAAATGGATCATTGTTTTACTTCTTTAGAGTCAGTTTTGTAATTTTTGTTTACAGACAGTAGAAGACGAGTCAGTGGAATTAACAATGGTGTTCTCAAAGATCTGAATGCTGGAAATGATCCTTTGAAAATCTTGTTGTGTCAAGCACTTCCACCAGCAGCTCCTGTGGCCCCTTGAGGAGTTGCTGCATCATTAGCTGCATTGGGCGCTGAAGCACTTTCTGAGTTCACAGGCCCACCAGTAGAAGTTGAAGCTTCATCAGAATTGGCTTGTCGAGCATGTGGCGGGATCAACATATTACTAAGGTGTGGTTGAAAAACTGTCAACTCTGAAAAGAGAATAAACGAAGTGAAAAAATATTGTTCTTTTTATAAGAAAGTAAATTAAAAAAACAAAAAGATGATTTGTAAGACTGAAAAGATTACAAATTTATGACTGGGTACAAGTTATTAAAAACTTCAGTTGTTATATTGGAATTAATATTAGGCCTAAACAAAGAGATTGATAAACTTCTTTTGCTACAGAAAATGTGTAAGAATCATAAAATAGAGTAGGAGTGACTAGCCATTTCACTTCATTTAACTTCCCTTAAAATTAAAAGTTCCTTGCCTATTTTGACCAAGCAATAGGAATTCTTGAGACTATGGTAAGAAGTTACATCTGGAGACAGGTATGTTTGCTTTTCTTTAATTTTCTTTTCAAAATTTATTCAGCTATATTTCATTTACAACAGTAATAAATTAAGAAATATTATCATTAAATTTAAATTATAAATCAGCTGACTGCAAATAAAATCAATATTATATAGGGAAAGATATAAACATATGTAGCTGACATGCTTCAGAAATCTTTAAAAAAAATTGTGAAGTTTTACAACTTTATAAAATGACTGGACCATCTGCAGTATTTATGAAAAAAAAAAAAAAAAAAAAAAAAACTAACGCTGGGTTGATCATTTAAAAAACATCTATATATGTACTTTTTATGTGTATTAAGATTTAGATACTTATTTTATATAAATTTCAAATAAAAATACTTGTAATATTTACAATGTGATGAAAATGTTCCATTTCCATAATTATATAAATACAAAAGAGTTAAAATACTAACCTTGGGATGTAAAATTAAAAAGAGGAGGTAAATCTCGCCCATTAGGTAAGCGAGTACTTATATCCCTCAATTCATCAAAGAATGGATGAGCACAGGCATCGAGTGGAGAGATTCGAGAAGAAGGTGTATATTCCAACAACTTGCTCACTAACTGAATGGCTTCTGAAGGGGTGCGCGGACGAAACACCTGATTAAATAGTGACAATCAAAAGACAAGTTTAATACTAAACAATTAACTTAATTGAAAATAAGTACAGTAGAAAAAATATATATAGAAAACATCAATCATTGACAACACACACAATGCTACAATGCATAATTTTCCTTGTTTTTCAACAATAATTTTAGAAGTCAAAATTCTTTTCCATCCGTGATTTAAATAGAACCTTCTAGGATACTAGACAAGCCAATAAAGGAATTGCAACAAGATTGCTCAATCTATTAAAAATAGCAGTCAAATCTTGAATAAAACTTTGTTATCAATAACAACAAAGTAAAACGAAAATACATTGGACATAATACACAAGGCAATAATGGTCATAGCTGGAATGCCTCTGATCATAGGTCTGGTTGATTAGGCTTGAAATAGGGCTAAATAATAACACCAAAATAGGCTCAAAATATTTCATTGTGAATAATTCACAGAATATCTGACGCATGCGTACGAACAACCATGCTACATGGCAGTGAAACATGGGCTGTAACTGCTGAGGACATACGTAAGCTCGCAAGGAATGAAGCCAGTATGCTCCGTTGGATGTGTAATGTCAATGTGAATACCCGTCAGAGTGTAAGTATCTTGAGAGAAAAGCTGAACATTAGAAGCATCAGTTGTGGCGTGCAAGAGAGACGATTGCGCTGGTATGGACATGTGGTGAGAATGGATGAGGATAGCTGCGTGAAAAAGTGCCACACCCTAACAGTT
>NC_068985.1:32076446-32079471 GCF_001194135.2 Octopus bimaculoides
ATAAAAGACACCATTTCGAGCGTGGCCGTTTTCGTGCGGGTGACACGTAAAAGCACCCACTACACTCTCTGAGTGGTTGGCGTTAGGAAGGGCATCCAGCTGTAGAAACTCTGCCAAATCAGACTGGAGCCTGGTGTTGCCATCCGGTTTCACCAGTCCTCAGTCAAATCGTCCAACCCATGCTAGCATGGAAAGCGGACGTTAAACGATGATGATGATGATGATGATGATGAATGTTTGTGTATCTGTTCATTCATTGTCTGCTCTTCAATTGTAGCACAGGAAGGTTGAATGGAGGCTTTTCTGAGCCACAGCAGGATGCTTTCCCTGTTGCCAAACATTACCTTTTTATCAAGTAAGATATTTTTTTATTCCACAGGTCTTTCAAACAACAGAGAAACCAGTC
Source organism: Octopus bimaculoides (assembly GCF_001194135.2). Taxonomy (NCBI): domain Eukaryota; kingdom Metazoa; phylum Mollusca; class Cephalopoda; order Octopoda; family Octopodidae; genus Octopus; species Octopus bimaculoides. The sequence goes on from NC_068985.1 coordinate 32,076,853, forward strand.
ATAATGTCAACACAAAATGTAAATAATATACCTCTGTTCTACTCAGATAGTAACAAGCAAAGCTGCAGAAAATCAACATTAGCACACATCCACCCATACATGCAAATAGGTTTCTGTTCAGTTTTTGTTTACATACTCAGCCTTTTGTGAGTGTGAGTGTGTGTGAGAGAGAGAGAGAGAGAGAGAGAGAGAGAGAGAGAGAGAGAGAGAGAGAGAGAGAGAGAGAGAGAGAGAGAGAGAGAGAGAGAAAGAGAGAGAGAGAGAGAGAAAGAGAGAGATAGAGAGAGAGAGAGAAAGAGAGAGAGAGAGAGAAAGAGAGAGAGAGAGAGAGAAAGAAAGAGAGAGAGAGAGAGAGATTATGTAACGGTTGAAGAGAAACAAATAAATATGCTTTGCAAAATGTTTAATGCTAGAGCATATCTAGATGAGCTGTGAGATAAACTGGGTTTAAGAAGAATCAGAAGTAGTGCACAAGAGAGACAAGCGTGTTGGTATGGACATGTAATGTATATGAATGGTAACAGAAGGGGTATAAGTGTACCAGGAGATCCAAGTAGAAGAAAAGTGTTGAAGAGGAAAACTAAGGAAGACATAAACAGAAATGATTCAGGATAATAAACCACACAAAGGAATGCAACAAAAGATAAGATACTGTGTTGGAATAGAATGTCCAGCAAGGAAAACAAAACTGATGTGAAATGATATTGATGATAAGACACTGTATTGGAATATATAAGTGAGGGCTGGTAACAGAAAGAGAGTCTGACCACAGAAAATCTGCTTTGAGATATTCCATTCAACTCATACAAGTATTGAAAAGTGGATATTAGAATGATGATACGTATATATGCAAGCAAGTTTCACACAATAATGATGATGCTGATGAAAGTAATTGAGGAGATAGATAAAGAAACTGAGGCAGTTAGAGTGTGACAGAATAATTAAGATGAAACTAATAGAAAACTAAAAGGCAACATTTTTATTTCCATATAGGCCTCACAGTCAAGACTAATAAACAGGACTGTTTTGATGAGCCCCTTCTGCAGACTACATCAACAACAATTAACAATGTCAACTAACATGTTGACCAGTACTACATTGGCCTCACTGATATCCAGAGAGGCTATGGATAGTGTTCGAGAAGTGAGGAGGGTGTAAGCCTCCAGGAGTGCAATACATTTCAACCAATTTGGTAAGCACTAAGTCAGACAGATTTCATTTTCACTGAAAACAAGCTAGGTGAGCCATTGTAAGCACCAAAACCTTTCTTAGTAAAGAATGCACAACTCAACAAAGACTTTAGAGTCAGGAGTAGACAGACACAGAGACAGAAAACGTTATAGAGGAGTAAGATATAGAAGTTAAAGAACCTGCAGTTGATTATAGATTTATAGAAATTTTAATTGACATGTATAACTGCAGAAGTATTTAGATATCTGCTTTCTATACATGCAAGGAACCTAGAAGCACATTATGAAACATTTCTATTTCTGAGACAGGTTGTGATTTGAGGAAATATGGCTCCTATTTTAGCAGGTGCACCAACTATACAAACATACATAAAACAGTAAGCTGAAATTCAAATGAGATGTGGCTGCTATTTGCAACAGGTCAAGCAACTATATAAAAGCCAGGAAACATTATCTCAAGTATCCATTTTAAGATGGTAAGCCAACAGTAGTAGCAAGACCAACATTATCATGTATTCTTTTTAAGATGGCAGCATATGATTTTGATGGAGATTTGATTGCTATTTCTAACAACTTGGCAATTACTAGTGAATAACCTTTGTGTATGTGCTGTTATTCTTGTCAACTGTAGGGGGGCAGATATATGATTAAAGATATTGCAGCTAAGACCATGCTGTTATTTTCACATGTACAAGGTGTCCCAAAAGTCACTGATGGGTTTCAATTTTTAATAACTTCCTTAACTTTACAAATAACTGCATGAATGTGAAGGCCATTTGACATTGCCATTGTGAGAGATTTTTCTTTCTCCAAAGTACTGCTGTAGCAACTGCATTGTTTTTCTTGCATTATGAGCAGTTGCCTCATCTTACTGGATCCATGTGTGAGGTCTATTTTGAATGGCCTTCACGTGCTCCAGACTTGACTGGCTCGGACTTTTTCTTGTAGGGATACCAGAAAGAGACCAGAGACCCTGGTGCAAACTGAAGGAGACCATCAATAGAGAAATCAGAGAAGTAGGGTCTGAAACTCTTGAGAGTGTTATGGTGCAAATTTTAGAAAGAGCACGTGTGTGAAGCCGAAAATAGCTGCCATTTAAGTGATGTCATTTTTCATATGTAATGTAGTGGTGTTGCAAAATTTGACTTGTGCATATTAATTTCCATTATGTCCTTTACATTGTATGAAAATTTCATGCATTTATTTGTAAAGTTAAGGAAGTTATTAGAAATTGAAACCCATCAGTGACTTTGTGACACCCTGTACTAGGAACCCAAGATTATGTATTCTTGTTTGTTCTGTTTGAGTAATGTGGCCAGTTGATATCAATTTTATGGAAACAGAAGGAATGAAAACAAATTCTGCTGTCAGAAATACATTCACTTTTTAATCCCCATATATAAATAGCATCACTGCTGATAGTACTGTC
>NC_068985.1:32079969-32081161 GCF_001194135.2 Octopus bimaculoides
TTCCACTAGCTGATCAACACCACTGTCTCCAGGGAAGATTGGCTGGCCTAAAAGCAACTCAGCTAGTACACAGCCAGCAGACCAAACATCTGTTAAAAGAAAAAAAGGAGAAAAAGAATTAAACATGTTATGAAAATAAATACATACATACATTACACTTTCTGTAACGTGTCCAACTATCCTACATTGCTGCTTTCTTTAGTTATATTTTGTAACTTTAAAGTACAAAATTCCTGGTTATTGCACTTTTCTCACATGGAGTTGCCAATATGTCACATATATACATATATATCTATCTATCTATATATATATATATATATACACATATATATATATACATATATATCTATATATATATATATATATATATTTTTTATATAGTTTCAGCTTAGAGCTGCAGCCATGCTGATGCACCGCTGTTTTGCTACACTGTTATTACTGAGAGCCTCCTCCAATATGTGGCACTTGGTGAAGAAAGGAGTTTGATTTAGCTACCCTCATTTGCCCCTCTTGCCGTGAGGTAGGTTCATCTAGGACTCTCGACAGGAAGAGGTCCAGCTTTGATTTAAAAACCCCTACATCTACTTTGTGCAGGTTCCTCAGGCTCTTTGGGAGAATATTAAAAAGCTGCAGGCCCCTGAAACCAAAACTGTTGCAGTAACTGGTCCTGTAGCGCAATGGCATTGCTGGGATCTTTGGCACTATGCAGTGTCGTCCCGTTCTGGCATTGGTGTAGCTTTCAATGCCAAAATTTGGCACAATTCCTTCCAGGATCTTCCAGATGTATATTACTGCATACCTCTCCCACCTTCTCTCCAGGGAGTAGAGTCTTAGCTGTTTCAGCCTTTCCCAGTAGCTGAGCAGTTGCAAAGAGACAATCTTCTTTGTGAATCTTCTCTGGATTGCTTCAAGGTCCACTGTTAATTTCACACTGGTGGGTGACCATAGCTGTGAGCAGTAATCTAGGGGGCTGAGGACGAATGTCCTCCAGAGGACCATCATGGTTTCCTTATCTCTGGTTCTGAATGTTCTCAGGATTCATCCAGCCAGTCGTCTGCACTTTGTCGCCATTCTGGTAATGTGCACTTGGAAAGGGGTATCATCACTCATGTCGATACCCAGGTCTCTCATTGATTTAGGCTCTGGGATCGAAATTCCCTGCGGACCAGTGTACTCTGTAAGTTTCATATTC
>NC_068985.1:32082864-32106212 GCF_001194135.2 Octopus bimaculoides
TCCATTCTCACCACATGTCCATACCAGCGCAATCGTCTCTCTTGCACACCACAACTGATGCTTCTAATGTTCAGCTTTTCTCTCAAGATACTTACACTCTGACGGGTATTCACATTGACATTACACATCCAACGGAGCATACTGGCTTCATTCCTTGCGAGCTTACGTATGTCCTCAGCAGTTACAGCCCATGTTTCACTGCCATGTAGCATGGCTGTTTGTACGCATGCGTCATACAGTCTGCCTTTTACTCTGAGTGAGAGTCCCTTTGTCGCCAGCAGGGGTAAGAGCTCTCTAAACTTTGCCCAGGCTTATATACACACACACACATATATATAGAGGGTAAGCATTATTAAATTATATTAATAGTTTATACCAGAGCATGTGCAATAAAAGTCAGAAGATATTGTTATATATAATAGTGTGTAAAAATGTGTACAAGGAGAGAAGACCACCATGTGGACTCCTTGCATGCTAGAGAGGGCAATAAGCAACGTGCAATAAGTAAGAATCTTTTTTGTTGTGGTTTGTGCTGTGACTGCCCTCTCTAACATGTAAGGAGTCTACATGGTGGTCTTCTCTCTGTGTATAAATTCTTATATAGTATTATATATACATAAATATATATGTATATAGATATGTATGTATATATACATACATACATACACAGGCACACAAAATACAATAAGATCAACAGAGATGCACAAGAGCAATGAACACTTAGAATACACAAGAAATACATTTCCTCAAATGCCCAGGGGCATTGAAATGATAGATTTAGCTTCCAATAACATTCATGCTGACATGGTTACTACATCAAGGGCTGACACACCAGCTTCATGAACAGTGCAAAAGTCAACAGCTGAATTTAAGAGGGGAAGGAAGAGTTTTGAAGATGACCCAAGGCTTGCAACTACCACCACTAAGGAAATCATTGATGTATTCAGCACATGCTGATAGATGACAAGTGATTGACTATAAATCAAATAGCCAATGCTATGGCAATGGGCCTCTGAAAGGGGTCTCAGAGAGTAGCACCCCTGCTTTCCTGAGCTAGTTTTCCACCACATCTCTTAAAACTTGTGGTAGAAGCCTTGGTCTCAGGACCACACATGTCCAGAAACTGAGGTTGGGGGAAAGCAAGGGCATGTTCCTCATAAAAAAATCCAGCTCCAAAAAAGCCTCATGATAGCAAAGGAGAATGGGCACCAGCCAGCCTAAAGATTGGTCTGGGCTGCACCTGCCTACCTTGGTTGCTATGGCATTGAGGTAGATCCAACTACCCCCGTTAAGGGGACAAAACCCAGATTTAAAACACTGAATGATGATGACGATGATGATGATGATTAGCATATCCCATGAAAGAATTGAGAATATTCTGCACAATGAACTTGGCATGACAATGGTTTCTGCTCGGTGGGTGCCACGTCTTCTGACATCGGATCAAAAGCACACCAGGTTCATCACACCACAGGAAAATCTAACACTGTTTCAAATCCAGTTGGTTTCTGTGAACATTTCCTAACTCAGATTGAGTGAGTGTTGGCTTGATCACTTTGGGCCAGAGACAAAGAGACAATTCATGCAGTATCAAAATCCCTTCTCACCTGCTCCAAAGAAGGTCAAAGTTGTTTCATTTGCAAGAAAGGTAATGACCTCAATTTTTGGGGGTGCAAAAGACATTGCATTTTTTGACTATCTTCAAAAGGGACACACCATTAACAGAGTGTACTATGCCAACTTGCTTAGGCAGTTATGAAAGACTATCAAGACCAAACACTCAGGAAAACTGACAAAAGGGGTCTTGTTTCATTAGGACAATGCTCCAGCACACAAGTCCTTGCTTTCAATGGCTGCTGTGCATGACTGTGGCTTTGAACTGGTTGATCCCCCTCTCTTTGGCATTTGACTATTATCTGTTCCTTAATATGAAAAAAACACTTGGCTAGGAACCAGTGAGGAGATGACATCATATCTGCTGCTGATGACTTTTTTGATCAACAGGATGAAAGCTTCTTCAGCATTGGGATCCAAACACTGTAACACCAATGGAAGAAACATGCAGACATCAAAGGGGACAATTTGAAAAATAAACTTTATTTGGTCACATTCCATGAGAGTATCTTGGTCAGCCTATGAACTTTTCAGCCAACCCTTGTATTCAGCTTGAAGGGGATATTCTGGCACCTTATCACCATTACATTTACTGCTCTTTATGGCACCAGTCTACTCCTCCCGCCTGCCATGAAAATGAAAAGTAACTAGGAATCACCTCCACAACAAACTTATCCCCACTCCTCCCATCAAATATTAACTGCTCAACACTTTACATGAAGTAACCACTCCATCTCCTATTCTCCCTCTTCCTTTAGTTTTGGAATTTACATGGCAACCTCACCAGTACTGGTGCCACAAAAAAGGCATCCAGTACATTGTGTAAAGTGGTTGGTCTTAAGAAAGATATCCAGCTTTAGAAACCATGCCAAAACTGAAATGCTGGAGTAAGATGTGGTCCTCAGATTCCATTGGGTCCTGTCTAACTATCCAACCAATGCCAACATCAAAGGTGGACGTAAAAAATGACAATGATGATGGTGAATAAATATATTTCAATTATATCAAAGAAATATGAAGAGTTAATAAAGTACATTTACTTTCTTTTTTTGAAAATAAATATCAGGAGGTTGAGCCTTACAGAAGAGACAACAAAGGACCAAGATGATTGGCAATTCACTGTGTTTGAGAATACCTGTCCATCACAGCATAATTGAGATCCTAAAAGTTTTTGTCTATAAATACAACTAGATCCTGTCCCAGCACCCAATCTGTTCCTGTGAAGCATATATCTCATCTTATCAACCACCCCTCTACCATTCTTCTAACTATAGCCCTATTTAGTTGCTGTAATTATATGAGCAGAATTATGTATTTCATCTCATTTTTGTGCTACCAGTTATCCCTCTCCCTACAACCACTTTCTTTTGACATCCAGCCCTTACTCTCAGTATTATCCCTTCTCTTTCTGTGCCATCAGCTATTGCATCCTTTCCCCTGAGCTATACTGTATAACTGCTATACCTCATTCTTAACACTCTCTTATATCTGCCATCAACTACCTCCACCTTTGTCCATCACTCACTATATCCAACCCTATATATCTCTATTCTCCATCTGTCACTGTATGCTTTGTTTTCCCTCACCCACTCCCATATATAATCTCCATATTTCTCATCAATCTAGTTTTATTATTCAGCTGCTGTCCACCCTTTCTGCACTGCCACTCATCACCTCCTCCATCATGAACCACTCCTATATCTTATCACCTCACTCCCAAATATATTTACCATTGACCATGCTTCCACACTTATTCACCATTCATTAGTCACATACTGTTGTGAACCAACCCACACTTTCCCAACTTCCCCTTTCCAACTTTCTCTCCCTATCTTCTCTTCTATTAGCTTTCTTGTACCTTGATGGGTACACCCTGACACCTAATTACCACAAATTTTATCTTTCTTTGCAGTTACTCCTAACCACCCTTATAAAACACAGAGTAACTAAGTATCTCCTCTACAGCAAGACACTTGTTCCTGTACTTCTATTATAGCCTCTTAACAGTAGTATAGAGAGATTTTCTTTGTATAGTGAGCTACCTGGCAACCTCACTAGTGCTGGTGCCATGGAAAATATAACTGGTATACTTTGTGAAGCAGTTGCCATAAAAAAGGGCATCCAACTATAGAACCTTTCCAAAGCAGACATTGGAGCTTGACACGGTCTTCTAAGTAGTCAGATCCTATCAAACTGTCCAACTCATGCCAACATAGTAGATAGCTGTTAAGATGATGATGACTTTTAAAATGCAACACGTGAACTCATAATATATAATAATGTTTGTTTGTGTCAGCGAATTTGATATGTCCCGCATTATGATGACATATTTCATCATGTGTGACTGGCCTGAACAGTGTACCTTGCTGACTGAGCCTGCTTGCTGTGTCTGTCCACTATTTATCAGTAGTGGAACAGCCAACTTCTCACTTGGGGGTGTCTGTCACAACAACACATAGCGACCTGACGTAAATCCTTCACACGGACTTATTATACTGGCAGTTTGTTCCATACTTCAGCAACTCTTAGTTCAAATCCTTCTTCAAATTTTTCACTGTGTAGTCCTTCCATTTTGACACTCCTACAAGCATTTGTAACCTTGTTACCACTGTTATAACGGCACCGTCATATAGTGGGAGGTATCCTCGTCGCCTCTGATATGTCTTCAGTGTGTGTAGTTCAAATTCTCATTGCCACTGATATGTCCTGCATTATGACGACGTATTTCGTTGACTGCGTGACTGTCCACTATTTAATGGTAGTGGAACAGCCTACTTCTCACTTGGAGGTGTCTGCCAGAACAGAATTTAAGAATCTTAGAAATACTAAAAATTGTTTCAATTGTCACAAAGATGTCTATTTATTGTTCAATAAGACAAAAAGTATTCTTACTAGACCCTCTGCCCACAATTTTCAAATATCTTCAAAATGTTGGAATTTCAGGTTACAGAAGGTAATTTTTACAGATGCAAAGAGTAATTGGGTATATCAGAAATAGTAACAGTAAGCTTAGTCACATGAGAGCAGTAAAAGTTAAATGATATGTATCTCAGCATTGTTCTTGAGGTGGTTAGTTGGTAAAAAAGAGAAAAATCAGATAAAAATGAAATTTAACTTCATACAGTTGAACATCCTGTCTCAAGTATTTACCCCCATTGAGAATTGACGTGAACACAATAGAATAACAACTATACCTATTTGACATGTGTAATCTGTAGCACCAAATATCAATTCTGGGGCTCGGTAATATCTCGAACAGATGTAGGACACATTTGGTTCTCCTCTCACTAATACTTTTGCACTGAAATTAGAAACAGAGAGGGAATGCAACATTGTATAAATTTACTAACAATATTTTAAAATTAAAAATATGTCTGCAGGAAAATTACCAAATCTTCTTTGAAACCTTAATGCAACAACAAATAATGATTAAATGAAAAAACAAAAAAAAACTGTGTAATTAAAAGAAATAACCCATTGTATGATATCAAGATGTCTTTTTTGTCTTGCAAGTTATGTGGTGACCTTGCTGGTGCCATGCAAAAAACACCCAGTACACTCTGTAAAGTGGTAGGCATTATGAAGGGCATCCAGCTGTAGAAACCATGTCAAAACAGTAGAGCTGGACACAGTTCTCTGGCTCACGAGTTTCTGTTAAGCTGTCCAGCTCATGCCAGCATGGAAAACAGATCTCTGATGATGTTGATGAAAACTATAGGATTCCAACATAAGAAGAATCATTTGTTAAAGAGACAATATTTAATAAAAAACAAGGTATGTTTTTAACATAATGCTTGCATAGTTTTGAAGTATAGCAGCATTACAATTGATTAACTCTAATATTCAGTAGAGATTAGAGAGGTACAATTTATTTAGTTTGATGGGGACCAGTGCTTTATAGCAACTCAAAAGAGAATGAGACAAGAAATTTGTGAGAAGTTAAATTATTATATTTACATATGAACAAAATTACATACTGTGAATTATTTCAGTTTAGGAACATTGTAAATGTCTACATGCTTTGGTAGAACATGGAAAAGCAAAACTTAACAAAAATAGTAATCAATCTTAATAAGATTTACCTTCCAAAATCACATAGTTTCAGAATGCCAGTTTCTGGGTCAAGTAACAGATTCTGTGGTTTTATATCCCTGTGACAAACGCCTTGGGAATGAATATATGCTAGACTTCGGAATAACTGATACATGTAGAGCTGAAATGAAACACATACATAAAATATTTATTTTTTTAAATAACAGTAATCATTAATACAGTGCTCCCTCTTTACAAGGCATCTTGCTATACTGTGTCCCCACATATAAAGCAGGTGGTTTGATGGACCCCAAATAATTTGAAACAGAATTTCCCTCATCATCATTCACAACTTGCAAAAACCTTGATTAAAAGCAGAATTTCAGCGAATTTCAATGGAATACATACCTTAATTAACAGCTTGAAAATATTGCAATTGGTTACCATATAATTGGGTGCTAATTAATTGTTTTGTGTGCATAATTTTTGATTTTGTGATGAAAACACCTTTTTGACCGGTGAGCGCTTTTGACAGTTTGTTTTCCATGATTTGATTGGATTGTTTGAAGAAGCTTCCACCAATCAAAGGGGTCAAATGAGTCAAACAAATTAGTAGTTAAAGAAAGTAATTAACACCCTGGAGGTGCAATTTATATAAAAGGCAGACCATATTCCACTTCATTCATTACAATTTCAAGCTATCTTGCAGATATTTAAAACAATTTACCGTATGAATACACAATGCCTAAGAGGAAATCCTATTCTGTAAAGGAAAAGTTAAATCTGGTTGATCACATACGAAATGATGAAATCAGAGCCAAACTATCAAGAGAGACTGGTATTCCAGAGTCCACCCTGCATGGTTGGGTTAAGGATGAGGCTAACCTCAAGAGTTATGTAAATACAGTCATGGACAGTGAGGGCCTAGCTAGGAAGAAGGCCAGGACTGCCACTGACGGTGAAATTGAGAAAGCGGTTTTCACCTGGTTTATCCAGGAGCACAATGGTAGCACCCCACTGTCAGGCGCCATTATCAGAACCCAGGCAGAGAAATTTCATAGCCAGCTGCATCCAGAGCAACCTGACCAGCAAACCTTTCTAGCTACCAAGGGGTGGTTGTACAGGTTCCAAAAGTGCCATGGTATAGATCAGTGGGTAGCAAAGATCAGCAGACAGCCAAGCTACAGATGACTTCCCAGCTACCCTAAAGCAGCATATGGAAGCAGAGTCCCTCATCCCAGAACAACTGTACAATGCAGATGAGTCTGGCCTCTACTGAAGATGCTACCAAACAACACCCTAGCAGTAACAACAGCTGCCAATTAGACCTTGGGCTACAAACAGGTAAAAAACAGATGCACCACCTTCTTTGCCTGCAATGGGACAGGTACCCACAAACTTGGTTGCAGGCAAGTTTCGATCACCCAAGTGCTTCCACCATGTAAATATGAACAATCTACCAATGTTTTACAAACACTCAGCCAGGTCATGGATGACAGCTAGCATATTTGAAGAATGGTTCTTTAAGTCATTTGTCCCTAGTGTTAGGAGCCTCAACCTACCGGAGAAAGCTATCTTCCTGCTAGATAACTGCTCTGCCCACCCACAGGGAGACATTCTACAACCCAGGGATGGCCAGATCAAGGTCCTCTATCCACCCAAGAACACAACTAGCAAAATACAGCCCTGTGATGCTGGCATCATTCAAGCCTTCAAAAACCACCTACAAGAAGGAGCTCATTCTGGAAATGATAGAATTTCTGCTTAGAGTTCTAGACTATCCGAAGCAGCTTACCATCAAGGATGCCAGTTACTTGTCAGGCAGAGCCTGAGTTGCAGTGAGAAGGAAGACCATAGCCAACTACTGGAACAACATAGCCAACTGCTGGTACAGCCTTCCCACAGCCCCAACAGCCAGAAAAAGAGGAATTCATGGGATTCACTGAGGAGGAGAACAGCATCTAGAGGATCACTTAGAGGACACAATGACCCTACAAGACTTAGTTAACAGGTGGCAGGAAGCAGAGGAAGCCATACTCCCAACAGAGACAGACTAACAGACATCCAGATTGTAGAGCAGATTAAGGAGGAGCCAGAAGATGACACAGAGGGAGTGGAGACACCAACCCCAGCCAAGTCACACAGAGAGAGTGTCTCACACCTCAAGAGGCTTACAGAATACACTGAGTGTGAAGACTATGACCCAGTCTACACCATACACCTGAAGAACCTGCTCAGGCAGACACAGATTAAGATGAGGAAAGGACTGTGCCAGAAGCTAACAGACTTTGTTTATGTGATCAAATAAAAAAAAACTATTAAATGTGAACTTTCATACAATGTAACTTTATTAATTAAACATACTTTTAAGGGCTTTCAAATCATTCACTAGGTGGCATGACATCAGAAATGTAATGTAAAAGCATTTCAAAAGTATTTATTGAAAATTCTTATTTTAGAGTCAACTGGAACTACTTACGGAAGTAAACAATGTAAATATTTCTTAAAAGTTGTAAGTGCTTTAATTCATGATATTTTAAAGTAATTTATAGGTATTGTATAATAAATGTTAAACTTGATTAAATATGTTTTTTTTTTTGTTTGTACACTTTACTAATCAAACCAAATATCTCATTTTCTTCTATTATCACCTGCCCCCCACTTACTCGTGAATCTACAGCCCAGATAGAACGTCTTTTTCTTGGACCCCATCACCCACGTTATAGAGAGGGAGCACTGTATACAGTAAGCATTTTATATCAAAATTCCAATACAAGTATATATAAAATTGTCATTGAGATAAAATATTCCCTACTCAGCAACTGCAAGTGTACACAAGACCAGCTTGTAGTTATCCAACAAGCTTTGAATCAACTATTAAATCGCTGTATGAAGAAAGCCAAAAGATTGGATGCTTCAACTTCAAGATTGTCATGCACAATTTTCTAGAAGCTTGACAATACTGAAAAATTTATTTACACTCAATATGCTTAATAAAATATCATTACTTGGAATGGAGAATCACACTTTAAGTGAGGTTTACAGGATAGGGCAATGATTAAAATGAAAAGTTGTAAGTTAAGAAGTGTGAGAAAAATAAGAATTTGATGGCCAACATTGTGTCAATCTTAAATTTTTGTAAAAAAATGCAGAGAAATATAATCAATCAGCGATGTGACTATGAAATATGTCTGGCTTTAAAACTGTTATTTTAGAGCCCCAAAGATATGGCAACTGGAACTGTTGGTGACAGTAAACATTGCTGAGTTCTGTGTCATTGTGTGACTGTACTTGTATACACACACGCATGTGTGTGTGTGTGTGTGTGTGTGTGTGTGCACGCGCGTAAAGCCTGTGATGGTTGTTCCATTTTTCGCTGTGAATTATGGTTCAGAATATTTGTTTATTCTAAAATTAAAAGTAGAGGGGAGATTCAGTTGATATCTTTATAAATGCTAAGGAAACTTATTGAAAAGCTTTATAGTACCTTGTTAAGTTATATGCTGTATGAAATCATGTCCTGAAAGTAAATACTAGCTACTATAAAAATGATCATTGTCATCATCATTTAGTGTCCACTTTCCAAGCTGGAATGGGTTAGATGGTTTAACTGGAACTGGTAAGCTGGAGAGCAGTACCAGGTTCCAGTTGGATTTGGCTTGGTTTTTACGACTGGATGCCTTTCATAATATCAACCACTCCAAGAGTGTAGTGGGTGCCTTTTATGTGTCTGTGGGACAGGTGCCTATTAGGTGTCACAAGCACTGGCTATGACTATGATTTCACTAGGCTTGGTGAGTCTTCTCAAGCACAGCAAATCACCAAAGGTCTCAACCATTTGTCACTGTGTTAGTGAGACCCAACATTTGAAGATCATGTTTCACCACCTCATTCCATGTTTTCCTGGGTCTACTTCTTCCTTTACTAGAGAAAGGAAGTGTGCAATGGCTACTGTTTGCTATTTCATGATATATTTTCACAGAGAAAATATGTTTGCAGCAGAAGTATTCTGAAAACTGACCTAGTTGCAATTAAATTTCTTCAGCATTCTTGCTGGTCTTCAAATTAGGAGATTATACATTTAAATCTTAACTCTTAGGACAATGTGATCATAACAGAAAGTAAATGGTCACAGCTATAATGCTGAGCAAAAGCTGAAAGTCCAACCTCAATTAACATTTTGTAACTACAAATTAAGGGTGCTAGGCTTGCAAGTTTCTCCAATGAGCTACTCAACACTAACAGCTAACAAAGAAGTCTTCTTACAGTTGAATGTCAAGAATTTATCAATGTAATAAGGAAAGGAAACAAATATTGTTGGATATTATGGATATGCATAATACTAGATATGCTTATCAGAAATGCCATTATCAAGTGGCTTCACAATAAACTTCTTTTATGGTTAGTTTGTTGATTTCAAGTTTGTGTCTTTCAGTTACAAAGAGTAAGATAGCTGAGTTGATAAGGAACTAGACAACATGTCAGAAAATTGAATCTGGTCACTTATATTATGTTGAGTCTTAGCTCTCAAAAGTTATATTACTTTGATGTTTTACACTGGGTATAAAATAATTTTGTGACAGGAGTAAATATCAACTAGATCAAAACATTTTCATTAAGTTGGCACTGTGAACATTATAATTCATCATTTTAAGCAATGAAGACACTGCAAAGCCAGTGAAGGAGCCTTTACACAGTTGCTTGACCAGGTACAAATAATAGCCAAACTTTCTCAGCTCAGACTCTAATAACTAAAAAAAAAGAAACAACAGGTTGAATAACGTAGATCTAGATTCACTGCCTAACAAAAAAGGAGATGGAATAGTTACTGCTGGAACAATTGTTCATACATCTGTTGGATGAAATCTGACCTGATGTTAAACAGCAACAAGACACAACAGCAGCGATGTTATGGAACTGATGAATGTATATTATTGGTTTGCAGTGACAAGATCTATTTCTTCCAAGGGAAAAGCTATATGTGAAAGAGAAGCATTCTATTCATGAGATTTATCTTCCTATCTACTATGGAGATCAAATATAAGCATTAGTAGAATGGATTCTTGTGAGTCAGAAAAAGAATGTTTATCTGTGTGAGTGTGTAAAATTAACTCCTTTGTTCCTTCCTGAAAACACGATCTGATTTGACTGTCATCTTTTCAAGTTAGGTTCACATGAGCTGTTTGATTTAAATACAATTCAGATGGAAATAATTTCAGCATGACTAGGACCACAATAATATCAAGTAATTCAATTTCTTTGCACAGATTATTTGATTTTTATTCAAATTCATTACATCTTTAGCAGTAAGATACTCCACATCACTCTACACCAAAATATTAACTTGCTTATAGAGAACTCCACTGTATATCACTTCTTTTTTTATTTTATACTTCAAATAATGAACAACAGTGCCATTAGTTACAGGTCTTTGATGGTTCACCAAAATCCTGATGACAAGACTGGTATGAGTCCCTGTTTCTCAATGTAGAAGAAATTTTTACAAGAGACTGTTCAAAAAGCATGAATTTTCAGTTTTCTTAAAAATGCTTACATCTTTTGTTGATATAGGTATATATACACATATACACACCATATATATCAGCATTACTATTTTTGCATCCACTTTTCCATGCTTGTGTGGATTTGCAAAGATCCTTTCCAACAATGTCTTGCCATTTGCTGAGTTTCTTTGTCACTTTGTGTAAGATTCAACATATCGAGATTAGCTTTTACTGCTTCTTTCCATGTTTTTCTTGGTCTACCTCTTTCCAGGCACTTCTTTACCTAAGTATTACCCTTCACAATCATCCCATTTGTTCCAACACAGTCTTTGTTCTTGCACATTACAACTGATTCTTCTTATATCTAGTTTATCTCTCACTTCATTTGTATCATGTTGTTCATACACACTAATATTACATGTCTAATGGAGAATACTTGCTTTATGGCTTTTCAACCTCCATACATCTTCTGCAGTCAGTGTTGACTCTCAATCATGCAGTATTGAACTTCGTATGGAAGCAACATAAAATTTACCCCTCACTTGAAGAAAGAATCTCCTCGTTGCCTGATGAGGCATTAGCTCCCTGAACTGTTCCCACCTTGTCCTTATTCTAGCTACTATGCTTTCAGAGCTTTCTTCTCCATTGCTGATTAGGCTGCCCAGTTAACAAATGCTATCATCTATTTTTATGGAGCCTGCTAAGCATTGAAAAGAATTTATTTCAATACTGCTCAGGTCAGTTTTCATATACCTTTATCTCACAATTTCTATCAATCAAATTCCACTCAAAAGATATTAGTCAATTCAAGGTAGACACTCACAGTGAAGCACAGTGAGATTCAAACAAAGAAGCATATGGTTGCAAAATCAACTTCTTAACCATACATCAATGCCTGTGCCCAAATAACTCACAATAAATAACAATTCATTTACCTTAATATACAAGATTGGTATTGTCTGTTTAGACTTGCAGTAATGTCTAGCTACTCTATACACAGTCTCAGGAACATATTCCAGGACTAAATTCAGGAATACTTCATCTTTCTGAAACATTAGAAAAAGAAAAAGAAATTTAAGATTTTTAAACCAGATTCAAAAACAAACAATAATATCATGTACTGAAATACATGACAACATCAGTTAGTTAAAAGTTAGCAAGTTTAACTGGTTAACAGCTCAAGTCTCATCTACTGAAATAGTGTAGGTAAACTCTAACAAATCAATGAAAATTTTCAACCTCAAACAGGTTTTTTCTCCTTATATATATTTCTTGGAGCCACAAACTCAAAATAACTAAAGCATAACATTTTTCTTGTTACTGTTCCTAGATATCAACTTAGCATGAATACAATTACACATGGGAAATAATATGATCTTAACATGTTTACTTTTAATCAACTGTGTTTTAAAAAAGTTTTACATACACTTACACATAAAGAACCACTCTCATTTACAACTGAGCAACTAAATATAACCCAACTGTAGACACTACTCTTTACCTCAATTCCAATTAATAATCAACAAAAAGAGAGAAGGTTCCTTTACTTGTAGTGAAGGAAATGTATCTAGGAAGCTGGGCATCAGTGTAAAAGGGTCTTCTATTAAGTTACAGTGAAGGACACCACTCAAAGGAAGCAGTCAATGTGAATTAAAACTGATAAAGGGGAGAAAGTCCTGTAAGACAATATGTCTCATGAATCAGTGGCATGATAATTACATCCAGTCAAAAAATCCTAAGCAATAAATAAGCCACACCATATACTGAATAATAATTGCAATTGTATCAACAAAATTGATATGTATTGTTTTAACATTGCACTAATGAGTAGTGTCAGGTGTAAGCATTTATGAACTATTAACTGCATAAGAGTGCACATTTTTAGAGGTGATGGCAAGTAGGTCAATGATACAGAGAAAGAAGAGGGGGGAGTTGAACTTTGGAGCATGCCAAAGTTGATTCAGAGTGGTGCAGAAAGTGCTCCATCAGCACATACTCTGAGAGTGTGATCTGCTAGGAAGTTACCATTGCAAGAGATGAGAAATGCATAAAGCTTGTAGACAGGAAGTTTCAATAGGAGATTCATATGGACATGGTTGGAAGTTTTGGTAATGTTGAGGACAATAGCATTGCTTTCAGTGAACTTTTCAAAAGATATATGACTTATGAGAGCAGATCTCTGGTAGATTTAATTCTACAGAAGCTTTACTATTGCTCAATGAAGGAAATTCAAAGTGTAGGACATCATTGTTTATGGTTGTCTCTAGTGCCTTTGAGATTACAAGTGAATGCAACAAAATGGTAGTTGGTTGGGTCAGAGTGGTTGCCTTTCTTGAGAATGGGACACGGTGCAGTAGATTTCCAAAAATGAGAGTAAATCCCCACAGAAAATGAGACATTAAAATGCTTGGTAAATATAGGAGCAGTGTTTGAATGTAATGGAACATTGTAAAGGTCAGTAGCTTTGTTGGTTTAACCCTTCAGCATTTAAACTGCATTTATCCAGCCCAAATATTTTACATGTTTTATGTTCAAACTGGCTAGATTTGGCCTCTCACACTTACCATACAATGTCAATCTAAAAACATAGAATCACATCATTGAAATCTCAAAGCTATGAGACGATGCATGATTAATTCAAACCAATTTGAATAAACACGCATTATGTTTGACAGAATAATCAGAATGATAAAGGGTTAAAGCAATCAGAGGTATTTTCTACATTTGGTAAGTGTATGTAAGATAAGGAACTTGACAGGGTTAAAAGATTTGGTGGAAATTAACCAAGGATGTGAAGTGTTGAGTTGGATGTGAAGCAGGCAGTGAAGGTGGGGACTTTTCATTGCTGTTAAGGATTAGAGGAAAAGAAGATTCCACAAAGTTGGTGGAGATTCTTTATGTAAGAGATCAAGAGAATCAGCTGTAATTTTGGAGGTGGAAAGTTTTAGGGCTCAGCAGTGCACAAAGGATAGTGGTCTTACAAGAGTTACACTGTTCAGTTTTGGAAAGTGGGTGGGATTCTCCAAAGATTATTTTTCATCTGAACAGCAGCAGTGCAGTTATGTGTGAGTTACTGGGAAGTGAGGTGTTGACTGAGGGCATTAAGTTTTTATTGTGCGTATACAGAGGGACATGTCTAAAAGAATAGCTTCATTTACTTGCTAAGCTGTTTCTTATTGTCAGGAGTGAAACACATATGGAGGGGAGCGTCTGGAAGAAAGAGAGTACTGTGTAGTATGTGGTGAGTGTTGGATAGTTGCAATGAGGTTGGATGACCATGTAAGTATGATAGGTAGAAATAGAGTTACGGGTTGTCAAAAGTTAGGTCTTTCAGGTGAGAAAGAGATAAGTGTGTTTGAGGTGTCTGTGTGTCAATTTGGAAAGTAAACAGAGGATGACACAAGAGATGTAGAAAGTTGAGAACTGAAAAAGATTTGGCTTTTGGAGAAAGGTGAAATACGATATATGAACTTGATGTAGGAGAAAATATGGTCTAAGAGATGCTAATACTTTGAAGAATACACAGAGTGGTAAAAGGAACAGGTGTATTCTGGAGAAGACAGAGGGAGACTTTGACTCAGAGTAACAAAAAGTCATTATTGCTGAAATCCAAGTGAGAGAGGTGAGTGACAGAGTAGAGATTGCATATGCATTTTTGAAGTTTCAGTACAGTGTAGTTTGAGTGTAGCAGAGATGGATTGTAGATAGGATGAGAAATTTGCCTCTAGCTGGAAATAAGTGCTTGTAAGCTGGGCATTTAGGATAAGAAAAAGAATAAAATCTTATTAGCATTGCCATGATTTTCACCAAAAACCTGATGGGTTAATTCAGATTCTTTCCATAATATGACTGCCACTTTGAATTATCTTCCATGAAGAACAATTTTACTACAATCAATTATACTCGGTAATTACTATTTGCTCTAAACAAGGATATTTCAGATCACTAAATATCATCATACACATCGTGTGAATAAAAAATGCTCAAATTTGTATTATCGATACAAAACAGATTCAGTAGCATTCAACCTAAGCCAATACAAATACATAAAATTAGAATACAATAGTATTTTTCAGCATTGAAATTTATTCAAATTTATTCATCATGCAAATTATTTTGTAAATTCCTCCTATTTATCATTGTCCGTCAGGCCATAACAGAGGTATTTAAAACTTGAAACCCATGGCAACTACTATATGCTGATGACATTGCTCCCTCAGCATAATCTGTAACAGAATTAGAAAAGAAATTCCAGGTGTGGAAACAGAACCCAGAATTAAAGGGTCTTAAAGTTAAATTAGCAAAGACCAAGGTCCTAGTAAGCAAGAAAGTGGACAAGACCCTTCACTCTTCAGGTAAATGGCCTTGTTCAATATGCAGAAAGAGAAGAATAAAGGTGATACGCTCTGCAGGATGTGCAATGTCAGTGTATGTGTGCCAGAGTACTGGTGTATCATGAAAATGGTTAGGCATAAAAGGAATTATATGCAGTGTGAAAGAAACGAGACTGTGCTGATTTGGTCATGTGATGCAGATGGAGGAGGACAGTTGCATAATGAAGGGCTGATCATTTAGAGTGAAAAGAAGTTGTGGAAGAGGGAGGCCCAGTAAAACATGAGACAGAGTATTGAAGACTGATCTCAAAACGCTGAGTCTTACAAAGGAGATGACAGGGGACTAAGATATGTGGAAATACTGTACTCAAGAAGACCTGCCCACCACAACAGAATTGATATTCTAAAACAAAGGTACCACATAAAGAAGCTTTAGTGTGGCTGCTGATTGCACATAAAAAGCACCCAATACACTCTGTAAAGTGGTTGGCATTAGGAAGGGCATCTACCTGTAGAAACTAAGCCAAAACAGATTATGGAACCTGGTGCAGCCCCTGACCGTACCAGTTCCTGTCAAACCGTCCAACCCATGCCAGCATGGAAAATGGATGATGATGATAATGATATAACAAAACTAATTTACCTTTTCACCTGAGGAATAGAAAAAATATTTCAGTTTTACTATGTTCTGATGTTCCAATTTTCTCATGATCTGTAATTCTCGATTCTATAAAGAGAAAAAGAAAATAGAATTATTTTATTTTATTTTTTTGGCTCACTATTGAGATAAAAATGTGGGGGTGTGAGTAGAAAAAAGAGATGGCAAGGGGAAGCAATAAGGGGGAGAGAGGAGAAGCAGGAGAGAGAGTTCAGGGGAACATTTAATAATATTAAAAATTAAAATGAAAATAGAATTTTTATATTTTTCAGCTTCTCTTTTGATTAGTATTTTTTTTTAAAAACGGAATAATACGATATAGTTCAGTATTACATTCGATAATAACTGCTTCTAACATAAGCACAAGGCCAGACACTTTTGGAAAAGGGTTAGTCACAATACTTAACAGTAACTTTATCTTACTGAATCCCAAATGGATGGAAGGGAAAATTAACCATGGTTAATTTGAACTTGAAGCATAAAGTGACTGTAACTAAATGCCACAAGGCATCTTTTCCATTTGTTCTTATGAGTCTGCCAACTCATTGCCTTAAATTTTTTTTTTTTTTTTTAAAGTTTGCCTAGAGGAAAGGGCTGTGCCTTTGGTCTTTTCAAGCTGTCTGAGATTGGCGAGATTGATTTTGGTAATGTTCCATTTGAACTATTGCAAGTCAACAACAAGAGACAAAAAACAAAACATTTGCAATGAAAGAATCCAAAGGGCCAATTTTATCAGAAGAAAGGACTAATGTGGGGTGCCAATGTGGTCTGGCAAAAATTGCATGATGGGAGAAGAGAAGAGCCACTTGAAAGCAAAAGCCTCATTTTCTTTTTTCAAATTAAAAATCAAACAGAACGTTTTGAACACATTTGTGATTATCATATAGTAAATTCAATATCCAGATAGTAATATTCAAATAGTAAATTCAAATATCCAAATCAGTACCTTTAGCATCTTAAAGTACGTGGTAAAATCTGAAAGTTTTAGCATGATTTCATCCAAATTTAACAAAGAGTACAAATATTTTTATTACACATTTCAACATCTAGCTATTTGATGACAGAAAAACAGTTGACTGAAACCTTAACTATGTTCACTTTAATGTTTGTAATTCCTATTGCTTCTGAATTGGCCATGTAAGAAAAACAAAAGTCAGTTATATGTATAAGTTTTAATCCAACACTAAACACAAAATATACCAAACTTCACAAATCATCAGCATGATTAAACCTCCATTCGTTTTAGAGTTAGAATACTGGAAGTTGAAAAATTTATATTTATTTGGAATAAGTTTAAGAAAAATAATGAGAAAAAAACACATGGAAATCAAATTGTTGGATCAGGTGATGAAAGTTACAGAGAGAGTCATAGCCCAACTAATTAGGGAGAGAGTTAGCTTAGATGAGATGCCAGGGAGAAGTGCCACTGATGCTATATTTCTGGTAAGGTAACTGCAGGATAAATACATAGCCAAAGATAAACCTCTGTACTTGGCCTTTGTTGAGTTGGAGAAAACCTTTGACAGGGTCCCCTGATCCTTTATTTGGTGGTCAAAGCAGAAACTAGGGATAGACGAGTGGTTGGTGAGAGCTGTACAAGCTATGTACAGGGATGCTACCAGTAAGGGTTGGCAATGAGTACAGTGAAGAATTCAGAGTACAAGTAGGGGTTCACCAAGGATCGGTGCTCAGCCTTCTCTTGTTCGTCATAGTCCTCCAGGCAATAACAGAATAATTTAAGACAGGCTGGGAGCTCCTCTATGATAATAACCTTGCTTTTATTGATGAATCACAACCAGAACTAGAGAAGTTCCAGGTATGGAAGCAAGGTCTAGAATCAAAGGGCCTTAGAATTAACCTAGCAAAAACCAAAGTCTTAGTAATTAGGAAGGCAGCCAAATCACAGATCCCTTCAAGTAAATGGCCCTGCTTGATCTGTAGAAAAGGTGTAGGTAGAGACTCCATATGATGCACTCGATGTAAGCTTTGGGCACATAAACAGTGCAGCAATATCAGAGAAAGGTTAACAGGGAAAATAGCTTTTGTATATGGAAGATGCACAAGCACAATAAACACTGAAAATGCATAGAAAATAGACTCTATCAACTGCCAGGGGAGCAAGCTAGGGGTAGTAGATAGCTTTCGTTATCTAGGTAACCAAGTTAGTAGTGAAGGTGGATGCTCTGAAAGCGTAGCTGTGAGAATAAGATTAGGCTGGGCAAAGTTCAGAGAGGTCCTACCTCTGCTGGCAACAAAGGGCCTCTTTCTCAGAGTAAATGGCAGATTGTATGATGCTTGTGTGCGAACAGCTATGCTACATGGCAGTGAAACATGGGCTGTGACAGCTGAGGATATGTATAGACTTGGAAGAAATGAAGCCAGTATTTTTTGCTGGATGTGCAATGTCAGTATGCATGTTTGACAGTGTGTAAGCATCTTGAGAGAAAAGTTAGACATAAGAGGCATCAGATGTGGTGTGCAAGAGAGACAACTGCGCTGGTATGGTCATGTGATGTGTATGGATGAGTACAGCTGTGTAAAGAAGTGTTGATCTCTGTAGAGGGAACCTGTGGTAGAGGTAGACCCAGGAAGACATGGGACGAGGTGGTGAAGCATGGTCTTCAAACTTTGAGCTTCACAGAGGCAATGACTAGTGACCGAGACCCTTGGTAATATGTTGTGCTTGAGAAGACCTATCAAGCCAAATGAAAACGTAGCCATGGCCAATTCTGATGTCATGTAACTGGCACCCATGCCGGTGGCACCTTTCAAGCTTTGGGCCTCATGTTGGCAAATTGGCTGAGTTCTTTTCAAGCGTTAGGCCTCACAGAGGCAAAGTGGCTGAGTTCCTTTCAAGCAACGGCCCTCAGGGAAGCAAAGTGGCTGAGTTCCTTTTGAGTGTTGGGCCTCACAGAGGCAGCAACCAAGACCCTTGGCATTATATTGTGCTTGAGAAGAAGACTCATCAAGCTAAGCAAAATCAGTTGTGACAGATACTGATGTCACGCAAATGGCTTGTAAAAGCACCCATTACACTCTCAGAGTGGTTGGCATTAGGAAGGGCATTCAGTCATAGAAAACCATGCCAAATCAGACTGGAGTCTGGTGCAGCCTTCTAGCTTACCAGTCCTGGTAAAACTGTCCAACCATGGACAACGGACGTTAAATGATGGTGATGATGAAACCATTGGTTTCTGTTAGATGAAGCTCAGAAGGGTCAGATGCCTGATGACTTGAGAAATTCCTAAGAAGGAAAATTAGTCAAAACGCTACTTGTTTTTGGTAAAATCTTAAAATAGTAACTGTAAACAAAGACTATTATGTGCCTGACAAAACTCCTGCCAAAAAAAACAATGGAAAGTGGTCAAGCCTGATACATTAAATTCAAATCATAAAGAAACCAAAATATAAGATACTTTTAAAAAATTGCCAAAATAGCAATATAATCTTCTACATTAATTTGTTATTTGATAATTAGCAAGTTACCACCTTGATCAACTGCTTCATGAGTAAGGTTTAAAACTGCTAAACCAAATGAAATGGGTGGTTATGAAGGTAATAGTTAGGCTAGAGCAGAACAGAAACAACATGAATTCTGGGTTTCAATTAAGAATAGATGCCATATTTCTAATGAAAAAACTGCAAGTTTTACCTAAAAATAATTCATATTGCTTATTTGATTTGAAGATATTTGAAAGTTGTTAGGTTTTGATTATTAGGTTGTGCAAGCTAAGGACTAAATGTGGACTTCAGAAATAGAAGCCCACCAGCACTCTGATATTCAAATAACTTCATTTCTATGATAGAATAAATTCAAGACTAACAGAATTTTGATAAATTTCATGGTTTTAATCAATGGTTAGGATTTCTACAGCTCTATAGCATCAAAGAAATGGTCTGGTTCACAAAGACAATAGGCATAACTTGGCAAGAATGCAGTTATAGTTGGAAATATTAAATAAGTTTTCTTGAATTTGCTGCATAAGAGTTAGAAATGGGGATAGTGAAGTAGTTAGAACCTATTATAACCAGAAGTCTTGAGAACATTTGGTTCTTACAGAATACAAGAGTCTATTTTTTGCATAAAAAAGGTAAATTGTATGAGTCAAATATCGGAAGTGTAATGATAAATAGTTGTGAAAGTTGGACAATAAAAGGATATTTTCAACAAATGGAGAATGCACATAGCTGAATGTATTATAATATGAGTAAGAAAGTTAATGTATATGTAAAATAATTAAAAGTGAAGTTTGTAATTTAAAGCATTGGATAATATAAAAACTTTGGTGTGTAATAAAAATTATATGATGGTAACCAAGTCTGACAAAAATGCAGATAATTCTGGTTAAACTCTGGCAGTTTAAGATAATGTGTGAACTACTGAAGAATTTTGCTGATAGTAAGTCAATAATGAATATATAAATGGAGACAACATGAAACAACAGAAGAATTACCAATGCAAAAAACAGGAAACTATACAATACTACAAATTCGATCAAAATGTGCTATTATAAAATACAAAGACATAAAAAACAAACCTTATGATGACGATATTTATCCCAGGTCGACCAGGACAGACCTACTATCAAAAGACAGCCTAGTCATGACCCTCACATCTTTTATCATTATCTGATAGTTTTTTGGCAGGCGGGGAGTTGACTTAGCAAGAAAAGTAAGGGTAACATTTACAACCATTTGGGGACTCTAAGATTGGTGGAGAAAAGAGAAGAACCAAGACTCATGGGTTATCTTTAGGCAGGAGACTTGGTCCAAATTCTTGTAGCAAACTAGACTTTGCTGAAGGTGATGGTGTTAAACTAGGTACTGAATCATGTCTACCATTCAAGAAATGGTACAGTTCATTCAGTAAGTTTCTACATAAATTGCATATACATAATTTCCCTAACAAGACTTGGACTGATTTAAACTTATGATAGAAGATAGTTGTCCAAAAGATCACTGGGATCAAACCTAGACTCATGTGATTCTAAGCAAACTTTTTAATCCTGGGCCATGCTCGTGACCAGTACAAATTGAGAAATAAATTTTTCGCAAGTTGGATGAGCACATACAACTATATGTATTAAACAAGTACTAACCTGTTTAGGATATCCTCAAATTTTAGTGTAACTATACAATTTACAAAATGTTCACAAATGGGATGAATATATTTAGTTCTACTGTTGAACTGATGCCAAATATGACTAAATGTCCTTAAATTAAAAGGTACAAGTGAAAAAAGAAAATCTTTTAATGAGCTGAAGAGTTTATTTACGTTCATATATTTTCTTAAACAACTTGGGTTTAGTCATAACAATAAGATTTAATCAAAAGATTTGATTAAAAGTCACATGGTATATAAGTTACAGAACAATGTCAAGATGTTTTGTTACTATTCTATTGTGAAAAATAATCATTCTAATGTTACCTAATTACAACATAATTTGACCTTTTCTCATACATAGACACCATGTTAATTATAACATTTTTCTTTTCCAGTGACCTTCTGTAAAAAAAAAAAAATTAATGCTAACTAATCTTAAAGGGTATGGTGACAGTACTATAATAAATCTGTTTACCCTTTATATATATATATATATATATATATATATATATATATATACATACACACACACACATTACTGTTAATCTTGACTTCTAAATAGAAATTGTCATCAATGAGAATAAATTTTTCATGAAAATTAAGAGAATATTTAATTAAAACTAAATCCTTTACAAAATCAATTAGTATAGTCTTCTAATAAGATGAATCTTTCATTAAAAGGTTTCAGAAATGTTCAATGAGACATTAAAAGATAGAAAATGGATAGAAAAATACTATTAGACAGAATAAGAAAGACAGGAGAAGCAAAAAGCATAAAAATCACTCTTAAAGGGAGTTGAAATCTTGCAACTTGTTATAAAATCTCTCTAAAATGGTTGACAATTACCAGTGGACAAAAATTTCAATGAACATTAGTTACTAATGTAGATCTGTATGTCACAATAGACAAACTGAAATTCCAGGTCAGCAAGAGGATATGTTCAAACATATTTTGGTGTGACAAAGCATATCTATCCAAAGACTTCTGACCCAACATTTTAGTCAATTTAACGAAATGGCCTACATTTCTTTGATTCTAGTGATTTAGAATTCTGTACTTCATTGGGAATTAGGTGTCACACTTCATATGTATATTCAAAAGGAGTCTATGCAAGAGTCATTCAAATTCATTTGCAGGAAGCTTTCACCTGATTTGTTTTTAATTATTCCAGTGATGAGCATTTCCCAGTGAAGTTTATGACCAAAGAAGGTGAATAAATACTGTTGTTTACTAACTGAATGTCATAGTAAAAAGACTTGAGGAGTGAACTGCAAATAAGTATTTATGTTAAGGTAGAAAATGCATTTTATAAATACTAGTAAAATTTAATTCAACTGCAAGTAGAAAAGAGAGATGTTCATTGATTAGAAAATGATTTTGGATTTTCAATGGCTGAGACATGGTTAAAGATAAAAATAAAAAGGCTGTGTCACATGATCCAAAAGTATGTTATGTGTATATAATAACACTTGTATGTTTTTAAATCTAGTTAGAAGTGCAAGGAGAAGTTTGAAGTGATGAAAAAGCAGTTCAAGAATACAGTATCTGAAGGTAACGTGGTGACTAGCATGTAATCAGGACTGACAGATTTTAAGTATTAAGGAAAATGATGATGCATAGTAAAGAAAATGAGTGATTTTCTATTGTCTTCTGCAATCCACAAAAGAATATTTGAACTGAGTGCAGCACATTATTAAACTAGTTAATTATAGAATGCCCAACTGCTTGCAGTATCTGTTAACAGCTTTATGAATTGAAACAGTGACAATTATATGCTACTGTCAATTACATAGCAAAGTAAATTATTTCATAATTATTAGAGCCTGAGTAAAGTGGGTTCTAATAAATATTTGAGCTGTGGGTGCAGATTTTGATGGGAGAAGTTGTAAATACTTGAAAATATTATTTTATACAATTTCTTTTCGCACATTTCTGCTTGATAATTTTATCTACTGGAAAGAAATGACCACACCATAAATGAAATTAAATTTCAAGTATTAGTTCCTTAAATGATTTTAAGACAATCTTTTGTTCATTGTCAACACATCTAGACTTTGGTGGTTAATAAGAAATCTTTCTCTGAAGATACTTTTACAAGCAA
>NC_068985.1:32106267-32116530 GCF_001194135.2 Octopus bimaculoides
ACACAGATGAATAAATGCCACAAATGTTTAGCAGGGAATCCTACTTAAAAACCTGTAATGGCATTCATCTTCCATACAAACTTTTATGTTTTAAAGAAGATGCAAAAGCAAACCAACATTTTTACATTCTTAAATTCATAAAAGAAAGGTGTCGAAACGCTTAGTTTTAGAATGGTGGCAGCTGATGAAGGAAATGTTCTCTATGTGGCCTGTGTGTTTTCCGTACTCTGTTTATGTTCGGTTTTTCATTCTGACCAAAGCCTTGGAAGAGGATTTGGTAGATGGAAACTGAAAGAGGCCCATTGTGCCCCAGCATGGCCGTAATCTAATGACTGAAACAAGTAAAAGATAAAATGTATGTGTGTGTGTGTGTGTGTTTGTCTCTGTCCCCTTCCATTGCTCGACAACTGGTGTTGGGTGTGTTTACATCCCAGAACTTAGCAGTTTGGTAAAAAAAAATCACCAATAGAATAAGTACCAGGCTTAAGAAACAAAAAAAAAAAGAGTATTGAGGTTGATTCGTTTGACAAAAACTCTTCAAGGGAGTGCCCCAGCATGGTGACTGAAACAAGGAAAACAATAAAAGAATATATATGTAAATAAAGAAAATCAAAAAATCTCTTTAGAATTTGGGATATTTCTGGAAGACATTTTTAATGGCATTTCTGAAATATCAATCAAGATATTAACCTTCACTAAAGTAGAGAAATTGAAAGAGAGTGTTCATTCACGTGTATCTAGAATTACAAAGAAAATGGTATCAGAAATGCCAGAACAATAATAACAATGAACTTACTGAGTAATTTATTTAGATTATATTTCAAAATATTGAAATATTTTCACTATATTTTCAATACAAGTGTGTAAAATATAAAGGCCAGGATTTATATAAACAATTATGTTAGACATGCTAATTAAATTCCATTTTCAGTGAAATTGTAGAAAAAAGAAGTT
Source organism: Octopus bimaculoides (assembly GCF_001194135.2). Classification (NCBI taxonomy): domain Eukaryota; kingdom Metazoa; phylum Mollusca; class Cephalopoda; order Octopoda; family Octopodidae; genus Octopus; species Octopus bimaculoides. The sequence goes on from NC_068985.1 coordinate 32,107,222, forward strand.
TAATTCTTTATAGTAGCTCATAATGTAAGTTAAAATGTATATAGTAACTAGCTCTGAAGGTCAAATATTTTATTTTTTCCTTTTTGACAACACAACAAAAATAATTTCTTTGAAGAGCCAACATAATTTATGCTTAGATGAAATCTAGAGTAAATGCATAGCAGTTCTTCACAGGCTAATTCTATAAGTCCATCAGTCTTAATAGTTCCTGAAGGGAAGAATCAATATAAACAACTCGTTATTTCAATTCCTACCCATTGAAGAGATAATCTTATTAAGACCATAACCTAATCAAAAATACAGAATTGTTGCTCACATTTTTGAAATGTGAAAACTGAAAGCTGAGAAAAAGGTCTGAAGTTGGGCATAAAGCCTAAAAATCTAAAAGCAATCTCATTCAGAGATAGAGAAAACCCAAATCAAAAATATGAAACTAGTGAAATTTAGTATTGTGTAAATAAGTCAACAAGTAGGTGAATGAGACTTGAAGTAGTATACTTGGCAAGTTGACAAATAATTCCAATTTATTTATTAGTGCATCAGCTGATAATGCAGAAAAACTACCAAACATAAGTACGATTTTTACCTTTTTTAGAAAGGAAACCTTATTTCTACAAGGACACAAATGCAAGGGAACAATGACTAGATAATGTCAGAAAGATATTTGAGAGAATATATTTTAGAAAATAAGAAGACATTCAGTTGATCTAGGAGAACCCAAACCTACCTCGAAAAAAGCAACAAATGATAATTCATTTCAAACAAATAAAATTAAATGAACTAAAATTGTCCTCATTTCTTTCTCAAGGCCAGATGAAGAATAAGTTCAGCACTGAGTGTCCAGTGGCTACAGTAATGACCCAAGCTAGTCAATGGTACTCATTTAAAGCTATGTGAATTGACTTTTGAGAGTAAAGTGATTTCATTAGATACACAGGACTGAACTGGAGATGAAATATTTGTTGACGTTTTGGGTCTACTTATACAGCAGCAATTTCTTTCTTATTAAAATTGCTGCTTATTTAAAATATTGTGAGAAAGAGAGGGGTGGGCAGAATGAGTACACCATGTCCCTACATGTTGTAAGAGGTGACTTAAATGATTGGTAACAGGAAGACATCCAGCTGTGAAACAATGTCTCAGAAAGCCTGTCCAATCCATACTAGCATGCAAAAGCAGATGTAAAACAATGAATACTCTCTCTCTCTCTCTCTCTTTCAAAGAGGCTTAGTTTATGCTTTAGAGTTACAGAATAGTTTTAACTAAATATTTCTTGGACCCTATTTTGAAAACTAAATAATTTGGAAAATGTGATATGAGAACTGCTTTCATTGTAAACTAAAGGGAGGCATTTTGTCTGATCCACAAACCTTCATGGAATTCTTCAAACAAAAGTATCACAGAGGAAATTCTTTCAATTTTACACAGCATGAGCTCTTTTGAATCTGATGGTTCTGTCTTATTTCTAAACTAGGGCCAGTACTGGACATGCTTTCCTATTGATCAAAGACAATCACACTTTTAAAGTCTTCAGTAAACAAATGAAAAAACAATCCAGCATTCTTCTAATCAAAAACATTAATCTTATTTGTCTTCTCCAACTTTGCCCTATAAAAGGATAAGTAAGGGCTATGAAGTAAAAGTATGGTAACATGCTAAATTACAAAGTAAATGTGCTCCTCAAAACATAAGGAAATCCAGAGTTACTTTAGACTACAGCAAGCATATCAATGTAATGTGATACTATATAGTTAATAAGGTGAGTGCCAGACAGTAAAATATTATAGAAAATGAAAGTTTTCAACTTATTTCTGAAATGCTACTGAAAGTTCATGCTACAGCCAACATAGAAACAATTTGAAATTACAAATTCTAAAGAAAAGGATTTTCTTTTATTCTTTTATTTGTTTCAATCATTTGACTGCAACCATGCAGGAGCACCACCTTGGAGGGTTTCAGTCAAACAAATTGACCCCAAGACATTTTTCTTTAAGCTTAGTCTCTTTTGCTGGACCACTAAGTTATAGGGACATAAACACCAACACTGGTTGTCAAGTGGTGATGGGGGGACAAACAAAGACACACACACACACACATATATATATATATATATATATATATATATACAACAGGCTTCTTTCAGTTTCTGTCTACCAAATCCACTCACAAGGCTTTGGTAGGCCTGAGGCTATAGAAGACATTTGCCCAAGGTGCCATGCACCAGGACTGAACCCGGAACCATATGATAGGGAAGCAAGCTTCTCCTACAGCCATGCCTGTGACTTGTTTGCAAGAACAAGAAATCCTAGAAAAAAAAGGCAACAAAATCAACTGGTGTGAGTAGGTGTGAAAACTTTATCATCGTCAATTTTCAGATTTTTTACTGTCATTTAAAAAATGCATATTTTGCGAATTAAAAAAAACTAGATCCGAAAAATACATCACCATATGTATACATGTTACATTAGCATTGATTAAACAGATCTGTAATACAGTTGAACTCTAAATACAACATAGATAAAATATACTAGTTTTCATGATACATGAAGGATGAGTGGGCTTAACTATACTATTTCGTTTGAAGTTTAGGCAGGTGAGTTAACATTAATTTTACTAATGGTACAAATTGAGAGAATTTATGATACTAGAACTTTATGTGCACATGCAATGTGTAAACAACTGCATGTGCATTCATTTTTTTTTTTTTCATATACATAATGTCTGTTTTTCCATTCTAACATGTGTTTGATGGGAATTTATTTGAGGTAGGATTTTATGGTTGTATACTCTGATTTTCAAGTAAAGGATTTTTTATTCTACAGGTCTTTGAAAGCACAGAGCAACTGGTCACAATGTCAATATTTCAATTAACTAATGACACGTGATGCTGTGAAACATCAATATCCATGCACATATGCCCATGCACACATGCATGTTCATACATATCAATACACACACACAGAGGACAGGCTTCCATATAGTTTTGCTCTACCAAATTCACTTACTAGATATTGGGACTGAACCTGAAGCCACATAGTTGCAAACTTCATCACACATACATGCTTGCATCTTGTATACATACACATATATATACTTGTAGTGGCAAGTATTTCTTAAGAAGGCAGTACTAAGTTAAAACTCCTTCCAACAAGTGTAGCTTGAAGAGCAATAAGCTTTACTTTTTCAATACACTACATTTAAGATGTAATCCCCAGTGGTGCTCCTACTACCAAAATTATGGGCCATGGGATTCCCTACATGAATTAGGTTAAGAGAGAAAGGGGGAGAGTGGGGATGCATAGATATATGTGTGTATCATTACAGATACAGAGTTATACACATATTCATTTTTTTTTTTTTTTTACAGTAAATGTGAAAGTGGAGGTCAACAAATAGGACAGCAACACTAATTTGAATCTTACGAAGTATTCATTTAATTATTAATATTTTTCATTTCTGCATTTAAAATATATATACAAATAATTTTGATCCGTTCATAATTTCAATGATGAATTAATATATGACATAGGAGAGATTATCCTAATATCTTGCACTTAAAGAAAGTGATGAATACTGGAAAAAGGTGACGATCCAGTGAAATAATGAAGCTGTTTACTAACAAGTGTTCCCAAATCTTGGCAAAAAGCAACATTAAACAAATAGTAATTAACTGATAATTTAAAAGACCTAAGAAGTTTCATTTTGAAAACAGAACAAGTAGAAATGAACAAATTTAAATACAAGAGCCATATTAAAAAAATGAATGCTATGTTGCCTTTGAGGTTTCACACCATTTTGTAAAACTATTTAGACAATTTGTTGAACTTCTCAGCTACAAAAGCTAAGTGATGAATATGAGAACAGAATTGAGAATGGTACTGAAAATAGAGTAAGAAGCAGATGTGTCAGTTGATAGCATCAATAGCCATTTCTAATGAGAAGTAGAAGGGAAAAGTTTTCACCAAAATCATTGAAAATATACTTAGCAAAATGTCAAACCATATATTTACTAACTATAGCTCTTTATCATGTGAAAAAATTCTTTTCATGTTCTTAATGTTTGCTCATACAGCCTGCAGCCAGACAAAACACAGAAAATGTTTTCCAAATGTAAGGGTATTATTTGAAGGGAACCCATATATGAATAGCACCTGTGGTGTGTTGAACAGTTTCATGAAGTTAGATGATGGTACAGACAAAAACAGGAAAAGAAAGAAACGTTTTTTTTTTTTTATATACTAATAACCTGCACTAAAATTTGAATATCTTCTCTGGTAGTTAATCATCTTATGCAATTAAGACAAAGTTTGCCTTTGAAGAAAGACGTCATGCATTTACTGTATGATGTCAAACCTTCTCAGCAACTTAAAAAATGACATTTTGTTATTTTATATAGTCATTTGCTAAGAAGATGATGGTATTTAAGAGACTAATAAAATGAGTTTGTGTTTTAAATGATCTGAAAAGGAGATGTAGTTGGGTGCACTGTATATGTAGCCTCTACTCTTAATGTCAAAAGGGTGTCTAAGCAAACAATGGTAAATCAACGAGAGCAGAGAATGGAGAACCTAAAAAAAAAAAAGGTCCTTTATTTTGTTTATTTTATTACAGTGATGAGATATCCTTTTTTCATGTTTTTTGTGTAAATCAATAAACTCTGTAAATTTGAAATTTTGCAGTGTGTCAAAAGCTGACAAGATAAGTTTCAGAAGGAAAATACAGATTCAAACACAAATGCAATAAAACTAATCAACAATGCATATAATTATTTCTAAGACAGTATTTTCTGACTCCCTTCCTTCATTTTAAAGAAATCTATCTTTACTTGTTGAACTTCATCATTTTGCTAAAGCATACCTATAGAACTGATTGATAACTTTTGTAATAAGTAAAATTCATTTACGTTTTTCAGGAAACTTTACGTACAAATATTTTTGTCAGCTTCATAAACAAAATTACAACAGTAAATTCAAATTTATTTTTGACCAGTTATTAATTTTCAAATATCCATCATAGTTTTGAATTCTATCAAGAACACTGCAGCATATTTTTGTCAAATATCAAAAAGAAAATTACTAACAAATTGAGTGATTTCATTCAAATTAATGACTATTTTCTTCAGAAAGCTCTATTAAAAAGCCATCCAATATCTAGGTGATTATTAACTTTTGATAAACATTAAAATGCCACAAAGATAATTTTTAAAGACAAAATATAAAAAGCAAACTTTATAGTGTAACATTTTTAATCAAAAGTAGTAGAAATAATAGAGATGTTAAAACTGATATAAGCTAATGATTAATATCAAATGTAACTCACTTTGAACCGTTTATCTTGTAAAACTTTCTTGATTGCAACCAGTTCACCCGTATCAGTAAGTTTGGCCTGGTAAACTACTCCAAATGAGCCATTGCCAATAACTTTTGTATCGGCATAGCCAATTTCTTGTGGTCGGTCTGGACCCTGACCAGGGGTGGCTAAAACTGTAGTTACTTTACTTCCATCTTTATCTGAAAATCAACCAAATAAGAAATTAAGAATGATTTTATTGTTATTTTGTTTTCAAAGAACATACAGAAATTTATGAATTTTTAATTCAAATATTTGACAAAAACACATCATTTTAAAACTTAATATATTTTAGAACCTACCAAGAACAAAATTAAGCTGTTAGTTTCAAGAAACATATCAAAACATCAAAGGATGATGCCAGGATCAATGATTTTTAAGCATTTTTGAATGAAACACATTGAAATCATAATTAAAACCAAGTGCTAAAATAAATTGCTAAAATAAACAATTGTTTTAAAACAAAAGACATTGATTTCATCCATTAATCTAAAATAGCTATGACATCATATGCAAGATGCTTGGTAGTATTTTGATGACATGTATTTTAATTTTGCCATGGGTATAGTGAAAAAGAACAAAGCTTTGGATTAAAATATCTACTTAAGAAAGAGGTGTAATTCTCATCATCTTATTCAGTAGTGAGCTAGCGTGTGCCACCCTTGAGTTTGCTGCCCTAGCTCCATTCCCACCTCATATACAAGATTATACAGCAGACCAAAAATGCCATCCCATAAAAGCATTACCCAAGGCAGATCATTTCCAATGTTCCCCCAACCCCACCTAGCTATGCCTCTGATCTTAGTTAATGAGCATTTAGATTTTTCTCCTTTTATGAACCCCTTTGATTCCTATTTCACTCAGATGGACCCTCATAGTCATTCAATGTTTAAAAAATCCTATCATACTTTTATAATTAAATATTATGAATTGTATAACAAAAATTATAAAAATATTTTTTGTGTTGTAGAAGTATAGCCAATTTAATGTACATAAATTTTAACAATAAAACCTTATATGGACCCTAGTTGAGAAACACTGATTTATATTTTCAAATTTGATACTTTTGCATAATCATTTTTAAAAGACCATATTTATCAACACACACACAAATTTCCCTAATTAGAAGTAAAGGGGGGTTACAGCAAAAAGATAGCAACCAGAATAAGGAAAGAGTGGAAAAAGTTCAGAGAGCCACTGTCTCTACTGGCAACAAAGGATTACTTCTCTCCTAATGAAGTGTTGATTGTATAATGCCTATGTGTGAAGAACAATATTGCAAGGTTAGAGACAGTGGCATTAAATGTAGATGTGTGAAAGCTCGAAAGAAATGAAGCAAACAATGACAGAATACAGAAGTGAGCTGAGAGAAAATATGGATGTTTAAGGAAATAAGCCATGGTATGGAAAAGAGAAAACTGTACTAGTACAAATATGTTGCATATGAAGGATGAAAGGTGGGTGAAGGAAAGTCAAGTGATCCAAATAGAAGGAATCAGTGGAAGAAGATGTGAAGAAGTACTGGAGGCTGAACTCTGGATGTTGTATCTCACAGGAAAAGATGACAAGTAACCTCAATAAATGGTGAAAAACTGCACTGGAGGAGAACCATTCAGCCAAAGCTGGTATGAAAAAACATGCAAAATGAAGATTACTATAACTACCAATATCTGAAAAAAAATTTGTGTGAATATTGTAATCAATATTCCATTTTACTGGCTTCACTTTTCAAATAACCTGTTGCAATTCCTGCAATTATCTAATCCCAAAGTAAAACAGTAGAATCCAAGGAAACAAGTGATGGTCCATGTCAACAGATAGATCATTTCACAAAGTTGATTGAGTTAGTTTACTGTGAAAAAAGTCTGGCATTTTGGGCAGGATGCTTTATGGTACGAGTTAGAAATTCCTAGCAATATTAAAATATACAGAAGTATGTACACAGCTCCATATATAATTTAATATTGAAAATAATTTTAGTGTTTCAGTTTAATTCAAGCCTCACTTCATACACCCACTCCACAATAATTATTGAGGACTTTATCCTCTATGGTATAGTCAGAAGTAAGAAAGTGAAAGATATATAATGTCCATTAATTGAATTCATTTTTTGGAGAGTTTATTTTGCTCTGGAAAATTCTTTGAAAGAAATTTTTGTTGAAAAATGAGTACAATACTAGTGCTTTAATTATTGAATACTTTATCATTATTATGATGCTAGTGCATGCTAATTTAGTTAGATATTTTATCTTGATGTTTGGTGACAAGTTTCCTCAAATCTCAAGAATTTTCCTTACAATTCTTGTAGGCTACAGAATGGGACTTTTCTGCAGGTTAACAATGCAAGAAGAAAATAAAAGTATAAATTATAAAATTAAGAAAATAAATTGTACTCAGTGATGCACTGCTACATCTTCCAATCTTCAGAGCATAACTACATTCCCAAAATAACCACTATTGCACATAAAAATATCAACCAATCTGTATGTATATTTAGTCACTTTAGTTGCCAACAGCCTGACCAATCAACAGGTTATTTGGTTATCAGTTACCAGCAGTACTATGAGCGACTAAACAGGCAACCCTAATAAGCCCAAATTTTTCGTTTTCCACCTCAATTTTTTCTTTTTTTTTGCATATAGAATTCAAATTCACAAAAATTTTCTGAAAACTCAAAAAAATAAAAAAGTTATGAGGGGATTATATGTCGTGCACAATTCTGTGGTTTCATATCAAAACACAAGTGCATAGGGCCAGTGCCCCAGCATTTCAGGTTCTAAGGGTTAATATCTCTATTATGTATTGAATGTTATGGCTGGCCTTGGCTAAAAAACACAAAACACTAACTGGAAAATTCAATGATAGAATGAAGTTATGTGTCAGTATCTGTGATAAGATCTCTGAACACCTGCTACAAAAGGCACCTATCATTGCCATGTCTGTGCAAAAGATTGTGTAGGTCATTAGAAGAACTCAGACACTCGCATCTATGCTGCTTGGAAACAATCAAACAATAGCATTGCTCAAAGTCAAGTTGCAGTGATCATGCATGGATATTTACCCACTTGCTCACCAATATATTAACAATTTTTAAACTTCTCTCAGAAGATGGTGACAAATGTAGTTGAAAACTCAGTCTCCCCTTCTTTTGCTTAGAAGAGGAAATGTAATATATTTTCTTCACTGATAAAACTCAAATTGTGTTCAATTTGAAATTGGTTTACCCATAAAGCGCTGGGATTTGCACTGACATACATGGACTGCTGAGCACATTTTATGAAAATGAGACTAGCATGCACACATAGAAAACAAAAAATAGTTAAAATATCTTCTTAGTATATAATGGTGGCAAGTTTTACATCATCTGAAAATTCATTAGTTGAACTATTTGTCCTCTTGCATTCTGGGGAGTATCAGAGCATTTGAGTGACATTAGACCCTAACAAACGCCCAAAAATAAAATGCATCTATCTGGGTCACAATCATGGCCTGTCAACATGTGCCTGATGGCCATGATTGTGACCCATTGAGCTTTATGTGTTAATGCATACATGTGTCTATCTGTCTGTCTCTGCATTTATACATATATATTCAAAGTCAACCCTTTTGATATCAATTTGACTGAGATCACTGGTTCTATGATACAAAGCTACACATGAGACCACCTCCAAAAAAAGTACTGTGACTTTGTCAACATTGAGAAAACTCATTTGAAAAATTCTGAAGAATTATAGCTATTCTACACAAATGATTTCCACTTCTGACATATACTCTCTTTTCCCTACACAAATGATTTCTGCCTCTGAAATGTGTACTTTTCTCCAAGCATACAAATACAAGCTGACTAATGAAATGAAAGTCACACATCAAAAATAGTTCTGGCTTCAATGCACAGTATTCACAAGGTCTAATGAAATGTGATTGATATACTGTTACTGAATATATATATATATATATATA
>NC_068985.1:32116769-32135197 GCF_001194135.2 Octopus bimaculoides
ACTGAAACAAGTAAAAGGTGAAAAGAAGAAAAGATAAAAGAAAATTATAAGAGTGGGTGTATATTGTCCACTTTTACCAGCAGAGCTCTAAAGAAATGGCACCGCTATTTTTTTTACCTGTCTGTCACTCTCTTTCTCTCTCTCTAAAAGAACACACACACACGCACACACATGTATATTCATTCAAGTTTCAGATATACCTATTTTTCTAACTTCTCTGTTCAGATATACAAATTTCTTTCACATAAGCAGAGACAATCAGACAGTGAAGCCATATGCACACAGGCACAAATTCACAGTGAAATGAAAATCATTGACATACCAACAAAAAGACAACCACACAACACCTTGTCTTGCATTCCTGTAATATAGCATTGGAATTTCAGCAAAAACACTGACACCATTCAGCATTTGTAAATTCATTTCACTATTATTTACTGATATTCACACATCATTTGTACTTCTATGTCACTATAACTTACCGATATTCTGTATCAAAAACATTTCTCATTCCCTTAAGCTATTCTTCTATATGGTATACCTACTTTCCTTGCATTACTGTAACATAGTGTTTGAATTTCATTCCACTATTACTTACTGATATTTATTATCAAAAAAAAATGTCTCATAAAAAAAGACAGTCACAAAACAAACACCAAACAAATGCATGACGTGTATCAGAAAACGACGATGAGACACGCACATGGCTTGCAAATCAGAGACAGAGAAAGAAACCTCGACGTGCATCTGAAACCGAACATGAACAAAATTCTAGATAAATAAAATAACACATACAACTCATTATTGTCATATCATAAACAAACACAAGTTCATGTATGATATTGATCTTTCTTCTACTTCAATTATTAAATAGTTTTCTCTTCTAAAAATGCCCACATACAGATGTAAATTACCCATATAATAATACATTCAATGTGGCTCCCAATAAACAGTAAAAGTAATTACCCAATCAACAATGGGTTTTACTGCTAGTATATATATATATATATATATATATATATATATATATATTGTTACTGAATAACAATACATTTAGTAATAAAAAAAAAACTGTATGTAGTATAGGTGCAGGAGTAGCTACCAGTAAATAAATTCTTTTGAATGTTCAGCAGGCTCCAGATAAGTAGTAGATAGTTGCTAGTACCTAGGTGACCTAATTAGCAGTGGAAGAGGTGTCTGAAAGCATAGTAGTCAGAGTAATAACAAGACCAAAAAAGTTCAGAGAGCTATTACTTCTGACTGGCAACAAAGGACTCTTTTTCTAAGTCTAGGGTTGAATTTACTATGTTCATGTTCAAAGTGCAATGTTGCATGACAGAAAAACATGAACCAAGGCTGCATGAAGGTTGAAAAGAAATGAAGCAAGCATCTTCAACAGAATGTGTAATCTTAGTGAGCAAGAACATCATAGCATAAATAAGCTGAGAAAAACTGTGTAAGAATGTACAAGAGGGAAGAGTCAGCTGGTACAGACATGTGATGCATTTGGAAAATGACAGTTGGGAACAGAAATGTCAAGAGATCCAAATAGAAAGAGCCTGTGGAAGAGGAAAAGTAAGAAAGACAAGGAGGAAGATGAACCTCATGATGGAGATGATAAACTGCAACAAGTGTGAAAATGTTATGTTGGAGAAAAACTGTCCAACCCATGCAAACACAGAAAAACAAATGTAAAATGATGATGATGAAGACAATAAATGTAACAGTTAAATAAACAAACACAAAGAAAATAAGGTTATGAAATCCTGCTTAAGAACATTTTCATTTAAAAGCTTTATCTTGAAACTATGAAAAAAATATAGTTCATGGTATTATTCATTAATTCCAACTCACAGAGATAGTGAACAGTTTAATAGCAGCAGGAATAATAATGCTTCAAATACCATGATGAATCTTAGTTAAAACAAATTAATTTACAACGTCCAAATAATAACAATAGTTGCTACTGAATAACTAAAATACATGTCAAGTATTTCAAAAGAAAGAAGAAAGTGAGGAAACAAAAGTCCTCTTAGAATAAACTTTATGGGTAATGTAAGTATAAAAAATTTTTTTTTAATGGTTGTGGATATGCAAAAATACCTAATGATACATTCTTAACAGAATAGGACAAATCACTATTATTGTTTTTATTTTATTTAAGGAAGTGATATTGCTATAAAATATTTCCGAGAAAAATTTAGTTTAAAAAGTACCTTCAACATGGAAATAAACTATAGAAAAACACATAGAAAATCATTCAGACTACTCATCTGAATAATAACACAGAATACAACCACAGTCATACAAATACCAAAAGCTTTAATAATCAATAAATGGATGATGGTACAAATTAAGATATCTAGTCTTGAGAGAAAAGTGCTAAAATAGAACTGTTGCATTTGAAAAACCTAGTAAAAGGATCATCATCATCATTAACAACTAGAATTTAGTCCCAAATACTGCCAATACAGAGAAAGAAAACAAGTAGCAAAAATACTGTGCAAATGGCTGGCATTAGTGTTTGAAACATAGCTGCTATAATGGTAGCTGTCCTCAATTGGAAGCAGTAGTAGTCATTAGTCAGGCTTGCACCATCTTAGATAACACTAAGCAAATCTTCAACCAGCAACTGCACAACATTTTAGGTACAAAAGTATGGATACCAGTTTCTTCTTCCCATTTTTCACTTAAATGTTCCAAATGAGAATAATTATTAACAAATTAAATAATTATTGTTGACATGATATAAATTAAATAATGATTGTTATTAAAAAATCTTATTTTAAAACTCAATTACTAATTAAATACAATCCCTAACTCCTATCATGATCCTATTTCAAATAAAGCAGATTGAGTTCAAGTGGCCCCATAAAAGTTACCTTAGATATGTATGCTTGTTTGTATGTACATATGAATGAATGAATGAATGAATGAATGAATGAAAAGCGTGTGTATGTGTGTGCGTACACACACACACACACACACACAAAGTTGCCTTCTAGATTTTATCACAATAACCAATTTTTTAAAATTTATCATTTCGAGGAATGAGTATCATTTTTGTCAAAGAGACCTGTACTTTTGATTGTAATCAATGAAATCTACAACCAACATATGAAGAACAATTATTACTGTAAATCAAAATATGTCAATGGTATGCATCCAATATTTCTTCATTAAAATATTGAGACGAGCAATATTGAGACAGTTTTCAGAGATTCTTGATAAAGCCTTGATGTTTTCTGAGTATCATTAAAGAATAATAACAATAATAAATAAATGTTGACATTTCTAGTCATTTTTTTCCAGAAAAATATACAGAAGGAAAATGACAAACAATTTTTCAAATTCTAATCAACAACAACAAAAAAAAGGCCTAATTTATATCATGAGATTCAAATAAAAGAATGTTTATTAAAATACAACACTAAAGTTTTACAAATAGTTCTTTTGAAATCATGTTATTTACTAGTATGGCAAACAATAACACTGAATTTATAGGTTAGCCACCGTCAGTGAAGAGTTATAATGCAGGTATAGGAGATACTACTGCTACTATCAGCAATGCAGTAGACTGCATAAGCTGTGTGTATATGTTAGTACATACACAAATTATCAGGATACAAAACGTAGAATTATTTGTAGAATATTAAATAAATAATATAAATCAATTATATTAATTTTTTTAATATAATGAAGTAGAATTGGAGAAGGACTGGGATACATAGACTAGAATGAGAAGATTCATTTATGACAACATATGCATTAAAAAATGCAGATCACAATAATGATACTGAATAAACTATCAAGAAAATCACACATTGTACTTGGGTATACTGACAGAAGAAATTTATATTATATGTAAGATAAAATAATATTTTGAAAGCTTTTTAAAAATGTAGTATGCTGGTGCCGTAAAAGATGATTAATGGAGCTAGTTTACAAGTATGTTTAACAGCTGGACCATTAAAAATAGTATATGCCATAAGATATATTCAATAATGTTATATAAAATAATCAGTCATGAAATTAAATACTGATACAAATTTTGTACAGAATTACAAAGTAATGAATTCACTTTGATAATTACAATTACAAAAGGAAATTGTCATTGGCCAACTGTTCAAAAACAGTTTCTTTAATATTAAAAATATTAATGATTTTAATAATTTTTGCATGATTAACCTCATCTTTAGAGATGAAACATTTTTTTATAATTATATCTGCCATAATACCTTATTTAGTATGCCAATGTACACTCAACAGTGGCATATATCCAGGAATAAAACACCTGACGATTGGAGATTGAGCAGATCGAAATGTAGTGAGATGTACATTTTAAAAAAGTTTCATCTAAAAAGATTAAGTGAATAGTTTCAAAAATTATAATCATTAACAATAACTCTTCTCAAGCATTTACACAATTAATTGAAAAAGTTTTTATTAAGAACATTTGTAATAGTTATTTCATGCCTTTGAATACTATACACAACTAAATACTTCTGAATTTTACCCTTATACTCTAATATATCAAATAACATTAAAACAATGAATTTTGTCGAAATATGACAAATATAATGAGTCTCAGAGAAGATGGGCAAATTTAAAAGGATTAGAAAGACAATCAGAAGAGTTAGGCATAAATTAGAAAAGTAGTTAGATTTAACATTCAGATAATCAAGGGATATTTCTGAATGCCTTGAAGGCAACTGAAATGAAAGAAATTAATGTAGGATAAGGTAGTGAAGAGTAAGGCTTTCAGAAAGAAAATGTATATCGTGTCAATGAAAAAATATAAGTATAAAAAAAATCATGACCTAATATATTAAACAAAATAAAGTAAATAAGTCAGGTTCACAAAGTTGTGTTAACATCCTGTAATTAATGCAAAAGGTATAGAGTTAACAGGAGTTATAATTCCACAAACAGATGTCTCAAGCCAATGAGGGAGGTTCTACATAGTTACTGAACCTGCTTGAAATAGCTACCAAATCTCACTCAAATCACACCCTACCACCATTAATAAGAAAAGATCAAATTAGAAAATGTAGGCCTATTATACTCCTAAAAAGTGGTGTGGTTATGACTGGAATATCTTTTATCATGCATGCTGACAGTCAGGCTTGACCTGGAGTTAATAATAACAGCACAAGATGACATTTTCTAAAGTGAAAAACCAACAGTATTTCTTTTAACATGTTACAAAGTAAATTTTATGAAAAAAGAATACAATTGCCTGAACTGAACACAGTATGTAACTACTGTATAGTATTATTTTATCAATTTCTAGAAGTATGAACGTAATATCATTTTGAGTTCAAATCCTTATAGGGTTTGATTCATCTATTTGGGGAATGTACATTATTATCATCTGCATATGAATAAAATAGATGAAACAAAAAAAAAAAGACCCCAAAAAACTACTGGGAATAAGGGGAAATGTAACAGGAAAAGTTTTAAATGAATATGTAGAAACAATTTATGCAAAGTGGATATATACGAAGATAAGCATAAATATGTTGAAAGGGTTAAAGTCATGTCACAAAATTATACATGACCATAAGTTAAGTAAAACATTTAAATGCACCTTTTCATTGAAAACTGTCTGAAATACATAAAGAGGAAAAGAAATCTATTTAGATTGAGTTGCCAGGCAATTCAAAGAAACTGCCAAGATAATGGGAAGATAGATTTTGGAAACGTCCTCAACTTGAAAATAGTGACTCTACAACTAACCTTTTTGTAGATGTGACAAGTTTCTTTTTTTGTTGGACAAATAGAGTGGTCTTGCTAGAAGTCTGGACAAAAACAGCATCTTTGTCTTAAAAGATATGTTCAAGATGGCAGAGAAGGTCATTGCTAAGTTACTATTTCTTTGATCAACTTGAATGGAATGAGCCTGTTCTAAATCCAACAGAGTTTTCAGAGTTTGTGGGATACTGTCAGACATTCTCACAAATAAATGCAATTTCAAAACCTTTTTCTCAATACACAGCAGTTACAGCTTGAAATTTACAATGTCTGTTTAGGCTGCAAAGTATTGTGACTTAAGATTCAAAGTCTTGACCAGGTTGCAGTCTTGTCACTGCAATTGGAATCAACAAAAAATTGCATTCTGCTGTTCAAGAGTAACTACTGTAATATTGTTGTCACAACAATCTGCAATATGGCTAAAGGCTGAAGGTGAGATAAATTAGTAAGCATACAGAGCTTTTGTCATTCAAGTGAGCTTTGAAGTTCAGCAAGAAGATTTAGGAATGTAATTTTCCAGTGTGCACACTTTATGCTTGTACATCATAAAGTACCATTGAAGCAATGTGGCCAAAACCTTCCCACAAAATCCCAAAGTTTTAATGTTATTTGATTTTATTGTATTTAATTGTAAAAGACATGTCCTAAAGTACATTTTGGTGGAACTTGTGAAAATAATTATTTAGTCAGTATAAGCTGAACTTATTTCCACAAGATCTGGCCATAAAAGGACAATTGTGATAAATATTTTCCATTTGCTGGTAAGAAAATGAAAAAAAAAAATTTAGGTAACATTGTGCCATTTTATTACTGGTTATAATTATTGTGATGATAAACAGTTGTGAGAAAGCTTAACTTCAATTATTTGAAGCACATATTCATTGCATCTTTCTGGCTGTTAGCCTTCAACTAAAGATTATAACACAAATTGATTGAAAGTATTCCAACATTTGGTCCATAAGTATTCTGTTTCACTTCCTTCTCTGGTGCTGGTATTTTGCTCAATATTTGGATGATCTAAGGAAAGGGCTTATGATTTAAGGAAAGGGAATATTTTGTTAAATTTATAATCAACAGTGAATTGTATGTGTAGATATTAGCATCATTATTCATTTAGTTTAAATACCCATAATATCATAATTTTTGGCTTTTCATTCATGAAACTTTACTTCCTAAATGCTTTACTCATGTTTATGTAACTAAAACACCAAAGGAAATACAATGTAGTGTAAACTATAAAATACATATATTTGATTGAGAATTAGCTAGAAATATTCACTTAAAATAAGTGTACTGTGGCTAAAAATTTAGTCAATTAAGTCTCAAAAAATATTATTGATATATATTTTTTTATTATTATATGAGGGATAAACAGCAAAGTTAACTGGTATAAAGTCCGAATGTGTATGTGTGTATTGTGTCTGTCGATTATTCAACAAGCAATGTGACAATTGGCAGAATGGCATTTGCACACACAAAACTGTGTCATGCTTCTTTGCTTCTGATTGCTCATATTAAAACTTTGTTTATCTGTTGCTATTGTAAGATTACATATAAATATCTCAACTATTATCAACAGCATTTCATTACTGTGATCTTATTTTCAGGATGACCAGTAATAAAATGGCACAATATTACTCAAGTTTTTTTTCTTCTTTTTTCTTACCAGCAAATGGAAAATATTTATCAAAATTGTCCTTTCATGGCCAGATCTTGTGGAAACAAGTTCAGCTTACAGTGAAAAATACATCTGAGTCAATGTATGGCAGCAAAAAAATGGAAATGGTTAAGACAAATAAAATGCTGCACAGATTTTGAGAAGTCTGCAGAAGAAAAGAATCTTCTACCCAAGCATCAACTTGTTATACTTAATTATAGAGACTATGAAGCTTGATTGGCACACAAAGAAACAAATGGCAAAAGAACAAAAGCACAAAATAAAATAGAAATTTAGTCTAAGACAATAAAGCAACAGATTATGAATAGAAATTTCAGTGTCTTCTTTAAATATTTAAATTGTAAGAAATGAAGAGAGTTGCAGTCAGCCATGCCAGTAAGGTGCTGAAGGCTTGATTGATTGCATTTCATCCAAAGTACTGTACTGAAACTTTGGAATAGTAACTTAACCCTCAACAGACCAAACAATCTAGTTGTAAATAGGTGTATCGGGAGGGCATAAATAATTTTCTGAGTACTGATGATGGGGTCAGTGTAACTGATGTTCTGTTAGTTTGCAGAGTAACTGATGTTTTGTTAGGTTTCTCATGGGCTCCTGGAGAAGAAGTGAAACTGTTGCAGTGTATTCTTTCTTATCACTGCACAAAAAGACCTGAACTCAGAACGCAGAGAAATATAATTAAATAATTCCAATAATTTTATCTGATAATCTACTAATTCTGCCATCCACCAGGTTTTTTGTAATAACAAAATGTAAAACTATTGCAAATTTAAAACAGTAAAATTTCATATTAAATTTTCTGAAAAGCTATGAGGAAAAAATTTCACTTGTCCAAAAGAAAATGCAACAGGTATATTTAATGCACCAAATTCAAATCTTTCATGGGTTTTTTATGTAAGACATATCAGAAATAAATTAAGGTAAACAATAAACAAATTATCAAAACTAAAATAAAAATACATTAATACTATTTCTGTCAACACTTTAACAAAGGTTATTTCTCCAAACACACTGCTAACTCTACTGACATGAAGGAAAGATTTGTAATTGAAATTACAATAAAAATCAATAACTTGGGAAAGAAATATTATTTCACTTAATATTTGCTTTATTTTCTATGAAATGTCAGCTTAATCCACAAAAGAAAACAGTACAGAACAAAACTGATATCAAAAACAGCCCATAAGCAATGTGATTTTGATATGGGCAAAAAAATGTTCCTTAATAGGGTCAGTATTAGTAATCATGAGATTTGACACTTGGCTACATGCATCAAACCCCAAAAGCACTGTAATTTTATATAATATTTATATCTTTCATGTTTTTGTTGTTAGCCTGTGGCCATGCTGGTGTACCATCTTGGGGGGGGGGCTTACTTGAACAAACTGACCCCAGTACTTACCTTTCTTTAGCCTGGTACTTATTCTATTGATCTCTTTTCACCAAGCTGTTAAGTTACAGGGATGTAAACAAACGAACACCAGCTGTCAAGTGGTAGTGGGACAAACACAAACAGGTATATACACACACACACACATAATGGGCGTCTTTCACTTGAACATTGAATAACTTGTTAAAATGTAAACCATTTACCAAATTCATACACAAGGCTTTGGTCAACTCAGGGATGACACTTGCCTAAGGTGCCATGCAGTGGGACTGAACTTGGAACCAAGCTTCATATTTTCTTTTTCTTTTGTAAAATGAGATTATCAACATCTTCTGTGAAACTTTAGTGCAGGAAGGTATAACGGTGTGTGATCATTATTTATGACACTTGTGTATGAAATTAGCTTTGTGCATGCAAATGTAGCTGAAAAGCTGAGTAAATGATTTGAATCTCAGTTCATTTGAAGTTGGCATCTAGAAACATTTGAAAATGCTTAACTAACATGTTTCAATGAGGTTCACAAAAAACAGAAAAGAGAAGAAAAAAAACATAATAAAATAAGGGTGCACTGTCACTTTTTTCAGTACTAGCTTGATGACAGCTAATATTGATTTCATGTGGTTCTGCTCATTTATTTATATATATAGATATATAAAACCATCAATTAATGTCCACATTTCCATGTTTGCATGGATTAGAGGGAATTTATTGAGGCAGATTTTCTAAATTTTTTATGGATGGATGACTTTCCTGTTGCCAACCATCACCTGTCTCCAAGCAAGATAATATTTCCCATGGCCAGACATGATTTTCATGGGAGACTGGAAACAAGCAACCCTGCTTGTATGATGGTGAAGCTCGTTTGCAATCATCACATGATGTCAAAACAAGGGTACGTACACACACATAGGCTTCTTTCAGTTTTCAAATCTATTCAAAAGACTTTGGTCAGCCTAGAGCTATAGTAGAAGACACATGCCTAACGTGCTGCACAGTGGGACTGAACAATATAAGCACACACACCTAACCAGAGATTTATATGAAAGGAAAGGGAGACACTCATGACTTTCTAAAGAGCTTTAGCGCAAAATTACTACAAATGAAAATTGAAACAATGTTCAGACATGGATCACTGACAGCATACCTTTCTAAGACTAGAAAATGAAGTTAAAAACCATTAAGGAAAACTAAAGAAAGAATGATTTCCTTCATGACAACTCTTATGTGATTTGATATGAAGTAACCAACTGTTTCCAACCCGAATGATTAACAATCATTATTTCAATGCCATACTAAATCTTTTAACATTTTTGGTAGTCTCTAACATTGGCTTGTTTAGCCTTCAAGAAAATTGTACGCCATGGCATTTTATATCATTCACATTTCTCCTTGGATGTTTTTTCCTAGTTTCTTTTTAGTAGTGCTAGTAGACCCCTTTCAATGCTAACATTTAACTTCTTGTTTTTGAATGGATGTCAAATGCTTTCTATCTTAGCCATATAGTAAAGTGCCCTAATATATTGCTGTTCTATGAACAAAGATTATGTCCATCTGAATGCAACTTGTGTAGACTACTTTAATTCCACAATTGATTTCTTGACTCTAGATTCTTGAGAACATTGCTTAAAGTAAGGTGATTCTACATTAAACTATTTCAACTTCAGTAAAAATCTACACAAGTATTCAAAAACTGTATTTATAACATACAATTTTTTTTTCTTTTTAACAAGAATTGCTTTTTACTGTCTTAGGTATGTGTAGAAAAGAAAGATAAAGCATTGAAAACTTCTGAAATAAAAGCATTCAGAGTCAAGACTTGCAGAATTTGTAAGATGCGAAGAGATTTTAAAATGCACACCACTTTGGAATGAAATTTCCTTCACACAGACACACACACATATATATATATATATATATATATATATATATATATATACACACACACACACTTATATATGCTACTTTTCTTTTAGTCAATCAAATACACCAATGTAAATCCCTTAAACATTGAATGACTTGTAAATATGAACATCAACAATATATCTCAAAATCATTTTAGACATCCAAATGTGAAATTTTTTGTTATCCAAGTCACAATATAATTATACTAGGCAAGTATAGTCTTAGAATTAAAATAATTCCTCTCTCAATCTCCAATTAAACCATCATTTCTTAGCTTGTAAGAACCTATGTAACAATCAATCAGTCATATATTTATGTGACCTTTAACTTAAAATAGTTTTTTATGATTTAAATGTAATCCTCAGAATGCAGATAAAAGATAACTCGATAATTTAGGACTAGAATACAGATAAACATTTGATACACTACAAAATAATCTGGAAATGAAGGTTCAGTTTTCATTTCATCATTTAAGAATTACCAATATTGAAGCAGTCACAAATATTACTCCTTCAATTTTAATATCACCATCATTGAATGAACAAGAAATTTTAAAATAAATAATTGATAATTTTGTTGTCTTAAAATATTTGTAAATAAAAGAGGAATTTTGAGAAAAGGAAAACGTAATTAAGTTAAATTATTGTCATAAATCCCTGCTAGCTATCAGTTCATTTACTTAAGGATTGGCATTACTAAAATACCAATCCTTACTAAAAAATGTTATCACTTTAGTGCCCTTCCTTTTTGAACTGTAAATACATTAAGGTTAAAAAATATATGAAGTATTTCAAAATTTTCTGATTGTTAGTCTAATTTTTTTCTATTTTAAAAATATTCCACACTACTTTTTGATTAGTTGATTGATTCATTTACCTTATTTAATATATGGGTTCTATTCCTATGTATCCATATATGCTTAAGCTTGTTTTGAACCCAGAACCTTATTTCAAATGCTGAGTTTTCACTATTCAGCTCCAGTTACAGGATGAAACTGAAGTCTGTGCTGGATTTAGTGATTGTTTTCACAGCAATAATTTACTGCTGTTTTAATTTTATGCATTTCTACTATAATTTTGTCTTTTTGTATAATGGAAATTCCATTCAAGAATATTATGCAATTTCATTTCTTTTTCAGTTTTGCTTTGCCTCACAAATATTCTGTAATTCTTGACTTTAAAATGTTTCTCCTCAAACCAGAGCATTTCGGTGAGCTATCCTTCTTTGTTAAGATTTTCCACAAAATGTATGCAATCTTATAAAAACAATTCTGCTATAAAAATATAGAATATTATAAATACAATTCCTTGAACTCACAGGTAGGTTTTTACTGAGATTGAGATAGTTTACTAATAGAGCCATTTTGAGCGCTGTTCTCCTATTATATTGTGAGCAGATTCTTTGTAGCTTTGCAATAGAGCAAAGACTCTGTACATGTAGTTTGACCTTGTGGTCAAACTACATGTATGGAACGTGTCAAATATCTTATCCATGAAAACAAAATAAATATAACAATCTAAAATATTACACTAGTAGTTACCTTATAATAAATATGAAATCTGTGATTCTAACCTGTGGTGTAATATCATTTTTTACTCCTCCAGCTTTTACTCAACAGCTTTTCTAGATTACTTTCATCTCATAGTTACTGCTTATGAATAGCTGTAGACTTGTTTTCCTTTCACGAAGCAATGCTAGAAATGTTTAATTATAAAGAAAAAGTTCTCCTAAGAGAATTTTTTCCAGCTCATGCTTAAAGAATCTTCACAATATTACTAGAAATGTGAGTAGCTTTGAGAGTCATCTTCATAGATTAACTACTGATCATTGTTATACTAGTTAGCTACAGAAAACTACATATATTGCTCAAATTCAGTTTAACAATACCTAATTTTACAACTAACTAGCATTATTTACAATGAGATCAGATTTTATCCCTATCTTACATTAGTTTCTCTAATTTCAACAGATGTGTAATGGAAGAGGTCTCAAAAATGATTATTCATGTAGAGATCATCATCATTATTGATTTTATGTTCACATTTCCATTCTAGCACAGGGGCTTCTTGACACATGGCTGGATAGCCTTTGCCATGCTGGCACAGGGACTTCTGGAGGCTTTATGGTTGGATAGCCTTCACCTCTTACAACACAGAGGGATATGATGAACCTATTCTAAAAAGCAGGATAGCTCACAAGATTTGTTTTAAGATAAAAATACATACATTTTGATATTGCTGAATATTCATTCTAAAGATTATCAACAATTATGATAGAAAGGGCAAAGATTTGAAGGTATTTTATGAAATTAAGAAGTTTCATTATTAACTTTAATCAGTTTCAGTTAAATTCACCCTTATTATGAAACATATCATAGGATACTTGGTTGATTTATGATATAAATTTTGACCATTTGTCACATTAGATTTTGTACTCATTTATTGTTTTTGTTGTTTTGCCTTAAAATGGATTACCATTAGATTTAGTATTTTTGATCTTGAATAAAGGGGTAAACAACTCAATTTCTTTAGATATACACCTACATAAGAAGAACGAGGAATGAAAATTACACATTAAAAGAGGTTTTAAAATCAGATTCTTTGTTCTAAATACTACTAAACTCACTGCTATTAAATAGACAGAATCAACAATAAAGTGTTCCAATTACTATAAGACATTTGAGACAGTCGTGATTTTCTGTGTCAGTAAGTTAACTCATTTTGTGAAAAGATAAATAATCATCATCTTTATAGCTAAAGAAAAAAACCCATTAGTGTATGTACTAAATATTTTTTAACCCTTTAGCATTCAAACTGGCAATGTCAAGCCAAAATATTTAACCTATTTTACGTTGAAACTGGCCAGATCTGGCCTCTAACCACAACCCTACAACATCATTCTAAAACTAAACAATCACATCAACAAAATCCCTAAACTACAAGATAATGTACGATTAATTCAAAACAATATAAATAAACAAACATTACATTTGACAGAATAATCTGAATACTAAAAAGTTAAATGCAGTTAGTTACAACTAAATGAAATGCCATTAAAAGAAATTAAAATATTTCACCCTATATTTGTCTTTTGTAAGAATATGCAAATTTTGTTATCTCTAATTAATGTTCAGTTCTCAGAACTTGAATGTACAAAAATCGTTTGCATGGCTATTTTTTTAATTTATTCTTTTGGATAATTTTGCATTTTCATTGATCTACATAACTATTTTGTAAACACAATTTTAATTCTTGTTTTGAGAAGATGGATAGCAACAATAAGTAAAATAATTTAATAGGAAGCAAAGATAAATGATGATAGCAACTTTATTTCCTGGATTACTGGGTGATTATGGAAAAAGCCACAGCATCTGCAAGCCCCTATCTTTCTTTAAACTGTCCATGTCCACTCATGCTATTCATATATTTATAGAAAGCAATTGCAATGGAAATAAGATTTTGAGAAATCATATCTTGTAGAAATGAAAATCAAAGACAAGAAAACAATGGATACAGAACTGGAAAAGATTGAGATGAGCATTTGGATATACCAGAAAAAAAAATTCAACATAGAAGATGTACAAGAAATAAAATGGAAAAAATTTAAGAGCTAATGGACAGATACTTTTGTAAGTTAAAACAAAAATATTATTTGACATTACTAACATGGCTCAGTAGCCATAAACAATTAATGATACTATCCCCTAATAAATGAGTCAGCATTTAAACATTAACACAGTTGAATGGGTAAATCCATTGAAAGACTATAGCCAATAATGATATTACTGTAGCTTTGAAAAGCCAGAGCTCGACAAAAGAAAAAAAAAAACCTGTTAGTGTTGAAAAGAATAAACATATTAGGATATTAGTAAATGTTGCTTTGATGTAGAACAGCTACTAAAATAATCATATCCTTGAATTTATTGAAGAATAATTAAAAATTTTCTCCTTATTCCTATTACATCTAAAAAAGTCTTAAATTAAAATTAATAAAAAAGATCAAATTCAGTTGAAGCCATATAAAAGGTTTGATGAAATAAGAACGCATAAATACAATGGATTATCATTAGGAAAATAATTATGTCATCTATCTTACATATTTGCATCCAACTACAAAATGAGCATTAAGTCCATGAGTTAATGCAAGTGTGTGTGTAGGAAGGGAGACTGAAGGTTGCTCCAGTGTATTGGTTAACATGTCTGTCATGGATACAGATGATGCTAGCTCAAGCCTGGTAGCAAGTCTTTGGTCTGTTTACCATCAAGGGTTTTTAAACTTATTGTATCATATGCTATTATTTACAGCAGTAGAGTATATAAACGAATTGGCTGCTAGCTTGTATGGGATTCGAAAATTGATTTAGGCTGTTCAGTATTTTTTTCAGTGGAGGAATAGCTAAATTTGCCATTTATATATCTACTACATAGGTTACACATACACACACACTGAAACTAAGAGTTTGTCTCATAATTTGAGTTTCATGCCACTTCAATTTTCAGGTGAGAACTATTTTAACTTGGTAGTGTATTTATATCCTTTGGTGTGCTTGTATTTGTTCATTGGTTAACTTTTACATACTTATTGATTGGGTGGTGCTTTTATAGTCTCTTCATTGGTCATTTATGTTATTTGTTTTGAGATGTAGTGTTTGTATTTCTTGCAATTGTAGGTGGGAGAGTGCATTATTAACTGGTTAGGAATTGTTGAGAGTTTGCAAAGAGTGTATGGGCAAGCAAGAGAGAGAAATGGGAGAGGGGAGGTATGCAATGAGTGTAAAGATTGGGTACAGTTGAAGGGTAAATATAGGAATTGATGGATAAGGGATGGGGGATGACCAGTGATGCAGGAGTTGGGGAAAGATAGAGGGATATAGAAGAGAGCAGCGTCAGGATAGCTGGGCAAAATGCTTAGTGGCATTTTCGTCCATCTTTACATTCTGAGTTCAAATTCCATCAAGGCCGACTTTGCCTTTCATCCTTTCAGAGTTGATAAAATAAGTACTAGCTGTGCACTGAGGTTGATGTAATTGACTTACTCTCTCCCCCAAAATTGCTGATCTTGTGCCAACGTTTGAAACCAATATTATTATTATTATTATTATTATTATTATGGCGATAAACTGGCAAAATCGTTAGTATGCTGGATGAAATATTTAACAGTATTTCATCCATTGCTATGTTCTGAGTTCAAATTCTGCCATGGTTGACTTTGCCTTTCATCCTTCCAGAGTTGATAAATTAAGTACCAGTGAAAGATTGGGGCTGATGCAATCGACTAGTCCCCTCCCACCAAATTTCTTGTATCTATAGTAGAAAGATTATTATTATTATTATGTTATTAGTATTATTACTGTTATAATTATTTAACTATTGATCTTACTACTGATACTATTAGGGAGTTCAGAAAGTAATTGTGTTTTTTCACCAATATGAATCTGAATCAACCAATCACATCAGAATCAAGGTCAAAAGGGCAGGAACTGCCTAGAACTAGTATATCATCTCTTCTATCCAGAAGCTGTCATTCATAGTTATTTCGGTAATTAACCCCATGGAAGATAAGAACTTTATGAAACAACATATTCACCACTGCTTATTGTATGAGTTTCAAAAGAAAAGTACCGCTACAGAAGCAATGAAAAACATTTGTGAAGTGTATCTGGATGCAGTGAAAGCTCATATATGTCAGCTGTGGTTTAAAAGGTTTAAAGATGGCAATTGTGACATATCCAACAAGCCTCGCTCTGGAAGATGACTCACTCTAAATGACAACCTTTTGAATGAGACTATTGAAATGGATCCACATCAAAGCACCAGGGATTTGGTGCAAAAATTTAGTGTGTCATGTTCAACTATTCACAAACATCTCAAGCAAACTGGGAAAACATGCAAAGAGGGAATTTGGGTTCCACATGAGCTTACGTTTGAGAACTGAACAACATTCCAAAATCTACAGCAGTCTTCTAACCAGGAATAACAACCTGTCATTTCTGCAGCGCATTGTTACAGGTGATGAAAAATGGGTTTTGCATCAGATAAGGAAAAAGACAAAGATCATCATATAATGAGAGGCCAGCGCCAACACCTAAACCAGAACTCCATTCACAAAAATCCTTGCTCTGTGTTTGGTGGAACATGAAAGGTATCGTCCATTACGAGCTACTGGAACATGGAAGGACCATCAATGCAGATGTCTATTGCCAACTTGATCATGTAAATGAAAAATTACATTGAAAGTGGCCAGTTTTGGTACACAGAAAGGTGTTATTCTCCAGCATGACAATACACAGCCATACACTTCAAAACAAACCCTAGAAAAAATAAGAGCGTTAAGATGGGAAGTTCTTCTATATCCTCCATACTCACCTGACTTGGATTTCCATGTTCCAATCACTAAAACATTTAAGAGGCAAAACATCCAGAAACAGAGAGGAAGTTGAAAACAACCTTTCACACTTTTTCAGGAAAAGAAATAGGTTTCTTTGGAATGTAACATAAAAATGTTACTTTCCTGTTGAGCTGCAGTCATTGAAAACGGTGGTGATTACATCCTTGATTAAAACTATTCAGACAGATATGGTTTACGAGGGGTGTCTGAAAAGTTTTGAGCCTAACCTAGAATAGGGGCTACTATATAGTTGAAACAATTTTTTCTGGTAAGTACAATCTTTTCGGAGTATTCTTGCTCATTTTCATGATTCTGATATTTTAATTTTTTTTGTTGTAGATTTTTGAATAAACAAGCTTCGAATTTACAAGGAAAATGGAGAAAACTGAGTATCGTGCTGTCATAAAGTACCTTCATTTGAAAGGCATGACTCCATCAGAAATCCATGAAGATATGGTGAGAACCTTGACAGACAATGCTCCTTCATATGCAACAGTCAAACGCTGGGTAAATGAATTCAAGCGTGACATGGAGAGTGTGGAAGATGATCCATGACCAGGGAGACCTCCAACAGCAACCACCAAGGACAACCTTGACCTTGCTCTTGGTATGATAATGCAAGATCGCCGAATATCATGTCGTCAGATAGCCGAGAGACTGGGCATCTCAACTGAAAGAGCAGACAATATTGTGACAAAAGAACTTGGGTTCTCAAAGGTTTCTGCAAGGTGGGTCCCTCGCCTTTTGACTCCTGAACAGAAACGCACCAGGTGCACTTTGTCCACGAGCAATCTGGAACTGTTTGAAGCTGAAGAGAATTTTCTTGCTCATTTCATTATTATGGACGAAAGTTGGGTCCATCACTACCAGCCTGAAACCAAAGAACAATTAAAGCAGTAGAAACACACATCTTCTCCTACCCCAAAGAAGGCCAGCGTCATTCCTTCAGCTGGCAAGGTCATGGCATCCGTTTTTGGGGATTCTCAAGGTATCTTGCTGATCGATTACCTTGAAAAGGGTCACACCATGACAGGGCTGTATTATTCTCAGCTACTGAAACGCCTCCAAGAAGTAATCAAAGAAAAAAGGCCGGGAATGCTCACCAGAGGAGTCCTTTTTCATCACGGCAATGCTCCAGCCCACACCTCAGTGGTTGCCATGACAACAATTCATGATTGTGGATACGGGCTTGTTCCCCAGACTTAGCCCCCTCTGACTTTCATCTATTTCCAAAAATGAAAAAAGCCCTGGATGGTCGCCATTTTGCCAGTGCCAATGACGTCATAGACGCTGTAGAAAGTTTCTTGGAGTCCCAAA
>NC_068985.1:32135662-32142847 GCF_001194135.2 Octopus bimaculoides
ATATATATATATATATAAGGGTCTGTTTCTTTCTTTGTGTTAGGTTAGCACTTACAGGTTTACGTAATTAATAGTGGTCAGATGAAACACATGTACATTATATAAAGCATAAACTATCTGTTAGCTTTTCTATGTCCCTTTTCTGTACAGTGTAGGGACCGTGCAAATTAGCCTACATGGAGTTATGAAGGTCATTGTTGGACAACATCAAGCAAAGGAGTACAATGAAGAACTTATCTACCATGCCCAAACCTTTTGGTAACATGATGCACCTTCCAGGAAACCTTTGAGAGAGAGAGAGAGAGAGAGAGAGAGAGAGTGTGTGTGTGTGTGTGTGTGTGTATTAGGCACATGAAGAATCAGATGTAGTGTTCCAGAGAGAGAAGACTACAATGGTTAGGTCATGTGATGTGTAGAGTCATTTAAAATGAGTAGAACTTGTGGAAGACAGGGCCCTAAGAAGACAAGGAGCAAAGTAGCAAAGGCTGATCTCAAGAGCAAATGACAAACAAATCAACTGGCAAATTCACTGTGCTGGAGAAAACCTGATCATTATAACAAAAATAAGGACCTAAAACCTTTTCGTCTATGCTTGTATATACTGGGCTCCATCAAGCATTTCCCACTGCCTTAACATCCATCTCTACTCAGCACATATTACATCCCTCCATTCTTTGTGCTATAAGTTACTGCCTTCCCACTCCTGAACTCACTTTTATTCCTTACTCTCATTATCATCAATTCTCATACAATTTTCAGTGATCACCTCCATTCTGTGCTTCCAGTTATCTTTCCTTCTCCTCTGCCATGCTTCATCTTAACACTTGTCATATGTGCTAATATGCCACACTCATTATATCCCCACTTTACCTCTACATCTCCCTACCCAAAACTTTTAGATCTTACTTATCTCCCACCAACTTTCTGATTTATCACCCTTGAGCTACCTCTATTTCTCACACCTTACACCTCATATTGATGTTTCTCATAAAGCTGCTCAACACATTACATTCTTACAACCCCGACACTCAACCCCCTGATCCACTATCAGTCTCCTCTCTTATGCTCACATCCTTGTTCCTTGAGGATTTGCTCTGGCATCCCATCTTGTCTTTCTCCTAGCTACTCCCACCCAACCTTATATAATGTTGGGTAGACATGTATCTTCTCTATAGCAAGACACCTGCACGTGTCCCTCTACCACACTTTAACCGCCCAACATCTGCCATAAAGCCATCATCCTGCCTCTTTACTCACCCCACTTTTACTTGAGGGACATTTTCCTTTTCTTGTTTTTTTCCCTGTTTTGTATGTTACTAGTGACCTCACTAATGCCAGTGATACAAAAGAATGTAGAGTAGTTGACATTAAGAAGGACATCCAGCTATAGAAGCATTTGTTGAGAAGGAAGAAGAGACAGACTTGCAGAGAAAAACTTGCTGAAGGCCACAGACCAAATATGTGGTTGGAGCAAGGCCTCATCTAGACAAACAATGACAAAGATGGTAGAATAGTGTTGTAAATAGAGCTATAAAAGAGATATGTCTGAGCAGAGTGGTAAAAAACAAAAGGGAAATAGCAAGGAAAAATATCATTTAGAAGAGAAGTTAGACATCAAGTATAATTAGTAAGATAAGAGGCAGAAAGAATTTTTGCACTCTGCAACATGAGGATCTGAGACATGAAGTGTTCAGAATAGCAAGACTATATTAGAGAGAATCAATATGTTACTTGGGAAAAATGAATACTCGCTGATAACATCACACTTACTTTCATTGATGCTGCAAAGGAGTCATAGAAGTGCTATTGCAAAAGACTGCTGAGGTGGAGAACACAAGGGAGAATAAGAATCTGCTCTACATAGATCCACTAGAAGAACCAGCCATTTAAACTGACAACAGTATGGTAGATAGGGCAACCAAGGATATGAAATCAAGAAGCAATTGGACCAGAGAAAGTTGACGAGACACTTAAAATATCTGGCTAAGTGGGATATAGTTTAGTTCTTCAAATAATCAATCATGTAATACAAGATGCCATACCCAGTGACAGGTGTAGCAGCACTGTTGTAAACTGTTACAAAGGCAAAAGAAATGCTCTGAGGGAAAAGAAACCACAAAGGCATCAAATTACTGGATCAAATCATGAAAGTTAGAAAGTGTTATTGCATTAAGAACCGGATTAACCTAGATGACATGCAGTTTCGTGTTGTACCAAGAAGAGGTACCACTGATGCAATCTTCCTAGTGAGACAGCTGTAAGAAAAATGCTTAGCTAGAAGTAAGCCACTATACCAAGCATTTGTTGACCTAGAGAAGACTTTTGACAGGGTCCCTAGCTCTGTCATCTGGCAGGTACTAAAGATGCAAGAGGTAGATGAATGGCCATTGAGGGTCATACAAGCTATGTATGTACAAAGACACAATCAGTAAGGTAAATTAATGAACACAACAGTGAATTTAGCACACAGGTAGGGGTCCATCAGGGCTCAGTTCTCTCCTGTTTATTATAGTCCTCCAAGCTATAACAGAGGAGTTCAAGACTGGCTGTCTGTAGGAACACCTATATGCCTATGACCTTGTTCTAATAGCAGAATCTGTGTAAGATTCAAGAAAAATTCCAGAAATGGAAGCATAACCTGAAATTGAAAGGCCTTAAAGTAAACTTAGACAAAACTATGTTATGATAAATAGAAAAGAAGATAGAACATTAGAGAAATGGTTATGCATGGTATGCAGAAAAGGAGCATGTTAAAAGAATTCTATACATTGTTCCCAGTGTAAAAAGGCTTTTAACAGAATTCCATGCTCTGTAATCTGGTGGTTAGTAATGAAGCTTAGAGTAGATGAATGGCTTGTAAGAGCTGTATAAGCTATGCACAGAGATACAGTTAGTAAGGTGAGAATGATTAATGTAACAATGAATTCAATGTAAAGATAGAGATATATCAGGGCTCAGTTTTCATCCCTTTCTGTCCAGAAGAATGAGACTGGCTACCTGTAGAAATTCCTTTATACTGATGGCTATTTGTTTTTATAATTAAATTTGCAATAAGATTAGAAAAGAAATACCAGACATGGGAATGAAACAGAATCGAGAGGCTTCGCAGTGAATTTAGCAAAAATTGAAGTATTATTAACTGGGGAAAATGTTAGGACTCTGCTATCCTCAAAGAAATGACCATGCTTGATTTGTAGAAACTAAATAGGTTATAATTTCAAAAGTCATATCTGTTTTAAAAAAATGGATGCAGAAGAGTTGTAGAGGGTCGACAGGCAAGCTAACAGAGAAAGTAAACTTCGTCTGTGGCAGGAAGGTGCATAGGGATAATAAGAATTAAAAGTATATACAAGATATTTTATCTAATGCCAAGGCTGCTTTCTAGTTGTCAATGGCTTCTGTTTCCTAGGGGATTTAATTAGCAGTGGGATATGGGTTTTGAAAACACGGGTGCTAGAGTAAGAACTGCTTAGAAAAGCTTAGATAACTTTTACTTCTGCAAGCAACATGAGTTATAAAGGGCAATGTTGTTTGGTAATGAGATGTGAGCCTTGAATACAGGTTTGTGGAGACTGACAGATTTAAAGTTTTTGCATCTCACAGAGATGATAAAAGACTGCACTGATAGGTGACATGTTGTGTGTGAGAAGACCTGCTAGCCCATTCATTTTCTGGCTTGTGCCTACCTTCTACACATGAAAGAAAGCTTGTGCGATTGCCTGGTAGCAACCAGGTCTCTGCACATGGCTGAATGCTTCTGACTTTCAGTTAATTTGCTTTTGTTACTACTCTACAATGAATCGATGAGAGCAATTATTATTATTAGTATCATTATTTTTGTTGTTATTGTTAATGTTAAACAGTTAAATTAATCCTATTTGTATGGTCTATGATAAATAATGCAAGGGATAAAATTTTCAGAAGCAAACTGATGTTAGCATTGACATATGTACAAATATTGACATAAGCACAAGTGTAGTGACTATACAGATCAAAACGTAAAAGTTGAAAAAGTGAGAGCCATTTCAGTCACATATTCAATAGTCATAAGATTTTATGCTATAGACACATTATATTTAATACATACATACATAAATATATATATATACATACATATATATATCTCATTATCATCTGACATGGGTAGGACAGTTTGACAGCGAACCAGTAAGTTGCAGGGCTGCATCAAGATGTGTGTGTGTGTGTGTGTGTGTGCACACACACATGTGCAGACATGGTTGTGTAGTAAGAAGTTTGCTTCCCAACCACCTGGTTGTGGGTCCAGTCTCACAGCATGGTACCTTGGGCAAGTATCTTCTACTATAGTTCTGGGCTGACCAAAGCTTTGTGAATGAATTTGGTAGGCAGAAACTGAAAGAAGCCCATCTTGTGTGTGTGCGTTAGTGTTCCTTTGTCTTGACATTGTAACAATAGTTGTAAATGAGTGTCACTGTCATACAAGCAGTGTCATTCATTTCCAAGATTTTGCAAGAATATGCCTGGCCATGGAGAAAAAGGTGAGGGTTGACAGTAAGAAGGGCATCTGGCCATAGAGCATCTACTTCAAATAAACTCTAAACACCCATACAAGCACAGGAAAGTGAAGATTAAATGATAATAATAAAAGAGGAAGATTAGGTTTAGCAAGGAGCCTTGTTATCATATGCACAACTTCCTATTCTCTATGTATATCTTGTAAGTACTTAGCTAGGGGAAAAGCACTATACATGGCATTGTTGACCCAGAGAAGTCATTTGGCAGGCTTCCCCACTCTGAAGTGGTTCAAGGCCTACAACTTATCTACTGCCAGAAACTGGGAGGCATTTACCAAAGAACGCAACAGCCATTATAAGAACCATGGAAGATGACTGTGTATTGTACAGCTTTCAAGTTATCCTGTCTTCCAAAGTGCAGTTGATTCTGTCAGTCTTATGCAAAAAAGATTTCCATCAACTTTGTAGAATCCTCTTTACCTCCATTCCACAACAATGGTTCTGTGAGCAGCAACCTTGCAGAGAAAGGCTCCATCTTTGCAGCCAACTCTATACATGGCAAATCTCCAGTTCTGTTACCTTTCAATTCTCCATGTATACATGCATGTCATATGCAAAAAGTATCTTTGTTCACTTCACATCAACAAGTCCACTGGTCCTGACAGTGTCCTTTCCACTACCCTCAAACTTTGCACTCTAAATCCTAAAGCTAGTTCCTATAGTCATTAAACTCTTCAACTCTCTTTCTACAAAGATCTACTCTGATCTTTGAAAACATGCTGAGTCCATCTTCAAAAAAGACAACCTGTCTGACCCTGCCAGCTATCACCATATTGCATTCACTTCTAATATCTCTAAGGTAGTAACGTAATGGCCAACAGCCGTTACAACATGCCCAATATCCTGAACTGTTCTCTCTCTTTAGTGACCAGTAGTTTCCATAAAGCCTGATCCTATGGTGACCTACTCTCGTGTCATCTACTCAAAAACTCTTACCTTGGAGAAGTTTGGTGAAAGCAATGTCATCATTTTTATATTAGCAATGTAAATCACCTTCTGGAGCCTTTTGCAAATGGGCTCCACCAGTCTCTCATTTCTTGGTCCAGTAGCTACCCATCAGACTGCATGTATTGACAGATTCCTTTCTGTCCTTCATTCTATCAATACTGAATGAACCAAGATTTGGTTTCATCCCGTACTCTTTCCCTTCTACACTACATTTGACTAATTTGCAAAACCCTGCATTATCGAAACACAATCTATATACCTCACACCAAATCCAAAATGCCTCAGTAACACTGAAAGCATCCACCAATGGGAATATATGAAACCTGTTTTTATCAACAAGAAAACATAGATGCTGCTCATATCAACAAATGTCATTGTGGAGTATCCAGTTAGAATTCAGAAAATTGTTAGGTTTCATTAACACTGAAGATCTTGCCTCTCGAAAGCATATTCTTAATAGAGATAAGCATATCCCATAGACTCATCCTTCTGTTTAAGACCATAAGTTACTTCAACTACCAACTACAAAGCTTAGGAGAGACCTACAATGGTGTATTACTCTCACATCTGGAATAGTACTACTGCTTAAGACATCCTTAACCGCATCTATAAAAGGGCTAACTGAGTGGCATAAAGTCACTCACAGACATGCTCCAATTGCCGAACCCAAAATCACATGCTTGGGAAGCAAATTTCTTAACCACAGCCATACGTGCTTATATATATATATATATATATATATATATATACACACACACACACACACAGGGTTCAGTGAATAAAGTGTCGCCTAAATTACACAAAAATGAAAATAACACTGGCATCTCATTTAAGATATATTTACCAAAATTACATGAACATATCTTGAAATACTAAAGAGTAAATTTATTCAATAAAATCACCATCGGCTTCCACAACGGCCTCCAGATGACTTTGGAATCTCCTTGTTTAAGTTGGTGAATGCTGCCATAATCCTTGCCTTCAGTTCATCTTTGGTGCTGCAAGGAGTTTTGTTGGGCTCTCACTCAACTGCGCCCCACACATAATAATCAAAGGGGTTGTAGTCTGGGGAGTTAGCTGGCCAGATGTTAGGGGTGACATGGTCGCAGAAATTGTCTGACAGCCATGACTGGGTGCTCCTGCTTGTATGGCATGGTGAAGAGCTATGTTGCCAGACATCGGCTCTTCCAACAGCCACCCTCTTGACCCAGGGCAGCACTACCTCCACCAGGCACTTGATGTATGCCTCTGTGTTGAGTCTGAGGCAATGCGGGGAGATGAATAGATGCCTAATATCGCCATCACTCCAAACACCATGATGTTGACTGGATGACTGATTTTTATCACTCTTAGTACATGTCCTCAGATTGACACCCAAACACTCTGAAAAGTTTGTATTGGAGCTTCCAGAGCGAATGCCAAATAGTACAGCATGTCGTTTCCAAAATTCTGGCAGTGTGAATTGCATCATGGTGCTGTTTTTCTCACAGATGGTGCCCAGCTGACCCTACCATACTGTGTAGTCGACAAAATCAAAAACAAACAATGCCCATGCGTGAAATTAAAAATATAAAATGGCGACAATTTAC
Organism: Octopus bimaculoides; assembly: GCF_001194135.2. NCBI lineage: Eukaryota > Metazoa > Mollusca > Cephalopoda > Octopoda > Octopodidae > Octopus > Octopus bimaculoides. Next base: position 32,142,753 of record NC_068985.1, read on the forward strand.
CCATCGCACCCTGCATATATATGCATAGAAATTTTTTTTATATATATACAATTGCAGCATGGAAGGTGTTTATAGGCCATTTAAAAATACACAAA
>NC_068985.1:32143272-32149268 GCF_001194135.2 Octopus bimaculoides
TATATATATATATATATATATATTTATATATATAAAAGATGGTATGGGTGTGGTTAAGAAGTTTGTTTTTCAAGAATGTTATTTTTCGGTTCAGCAATTGGAGCATATCAGCAAGTGACTTTATGCCACTCAGTCGGCCCTATATGCAGTATTCTGCTGCTGAAATTAAATGAGGACAGAACTTTCTCACAACCTGGAATACACTTTGCTGAACATCCATCTTTCATTCTTAACACTGTCTCTCTCTACTCACATTTTACACTGATCATCCCACCTTTCTACAATATTAAATTATATCTCTCCTCCTCCACTGAATTACTTGCTGTTGACTTGTCCTCACACAGTTCATCTCTGACTCTCTGCAGCAAACAACTTTCTTCTGACTTTCTCTCCATTGACACTCTTACAACCTATCCACCCACATGTCATCTCCCTTTTTCTCATCTTTCGCCAGTCTGCTATTACTATTTTGCTGCTCTTCACCCTTCTGTATTGCCAGTCAGCACCTACACTCCCCAACCTTCCCTCCAGTTCATATGTATCACCATCCACCATTCACTCCCCAACCCCACCTAATCTCCCTTTTCTTCCATCAAACTCATTTATAACTGACCCTACCCCACTCCAACACCCTCTCCATTCACCATTCAGTATATTTGCATCTCTACTCCATCTCTAACCATCCCTCACTCCATACACTTTTGTACCTTTACCCATCCATCCATCCTGTTTTTCTGACCCAGGACCTACTCTGATGCTTCATCATCCCCTTTATCCCTTCCCAACATAATGGAAGCTGGGCATTAAAAGATGATGATGCATATATATGTTTGTATATCTATATATGTATGTACATATATAAATGTATACATACATATATACATATCATTATCATTTTATGTCCATTTACCATGCTGGCATGGACTGAATGGTAAAGTGGGGAGCTACACAAAGTTCATTGTCTGTTCTGGCATGGTTTCTATGGCTGGATGCCCTTCCTAATACCAATGCTTTACAGAGTGTACTGTTCTATGTGGCACCAGCACTAGTGCTTTTAACATGACATCAGCACCAGCACTTTTATGTGGAACCAACAGGGGCGCTTTTTATGTGGAACCAATACCAGTGCTTTTTATGTGACACCAATGCCAATATCAATTCTGCTGTGGTGAATGGGTTATCTTACGTACAACAAGGCAGCAAATATCTTAATCTTTTGTCATCTCCTTCACAGGGCCTAGTATCTTGAGACTGGCCTTCAGTACTTCGACCCATGTCTTTCTGGGTCTCCCTCTTCCACAAGTTCCATCCACTGTAAGTGATTGGCATTTCTGTATGCAACTGTCTACATTCATATGCATCACATGACCAAACCAATGCAATCTTCTCTCTTGCACCTAGAGATCAGTAGATAGGTGTGTGTGTGTGTGTGTGTGTGTATTTGAATAAGCTGAAGAGGAAGAGGAGTTGGTGGGGCATATAGCTTAGAAGACAATTGGAAATTCCTACCCAACAACTTACTAAAGGCTACAAACCAACTCTGTGGCAGGTGCAAAGTCTCAGTCAGGCCAAGGATGACATGGTGATGGAACAAGGAGGTAGGCAGTGCTATAAAAGCAAAGAGACAGGACTGAAAAGACTGGAAAAATGGTGGAAGCAGACAATTATATCAGGTAGCCAGAAGGTAAGCTTGGCAACAGGTTTACATAGAAGTTAAGAGATTTGCAGTTGCTCTAGTGTGAGGTGCTGAGGATTGCAAAGCAGTGTATCAGAGAGAATAGAGATGTGGATGAGAAATATGTGCAGATGGATAATGGTATGCCTGCACTTAGCAATTCTGAGAAGATGCATGGAAGTTCCATTATGAGAGGCTGCTAAATATGGAAAATGTATGGGAGAAGGAAAGTCTTTCAAATACAGAACAGAGGAACCACTCATCAGAGTTGACAGCAGTATGAGAGATAAGACAATTAAAGATATGAAAACAGGGAAAGGTCCTGGACCATCAGAAATCACTGCTGAGCATGCTTAAAACATCTAGTGGGATAGGATATGGCCTAATCACTTGTATAGTTAGTCAGGTCATCAAGGAAGGTGTCATTCCCAATAGCTGATGTAGTACTATTATAGTTAGCTACTAAAAAGGTAAAGGTGATGTCTTAGATAGAAACAACTAAAAGTATCAAACTGCTGGACTAGGTCAAAAATGTTACAGAGAGAGTTATAGCTCAATTGATTAGAAATAAAATTAAACTAGATGAGATGGTTTTGTGCATGGGAAAAGTACTACAGATGCCATTTTCCTAGTGAGACAGCTACATGAGAAATATCTGGCCAAAAATAAACCATTGTACTTTTCTTTCATCGACCTGGAGAAAGCTTTTGACAGTGTCTCTTGCTCTGTTATCTGGTGGTCTCAAAGGAAGTTAGGAGTAGATGAATGGTTTGTTAGAGCTGTATAGCAGTGCTGTCAGTAGGGTGAGGGGAGTTGGCCATGAATACAGTGATGAATTTAGCATAGAAGTAGTGGTTTACCAAGGCTCAGTTCTCAGTACACTCTTATTCATTATGGTCCTCCAGGTATTAACAGAGGAATTTAAGACTGGTTGCCTGTAGGAACTACTATATGCTGATGGATGTTGCTCTTATAACAGAATCTATAGTGGAATTGAAGAAATTCTAACTTTGGAAGCAAAACTTTGAATCAGAGAGCTTTAAAGTTATTCTAGTGAAGACCAAGGTTGTTAGCAAGAAAGCAGATAAGACTCTTTTTCCATCAGGTAAATGGCTCTGCTCAATATGTAGGAAAGGTGTTGGAAGAAATTCCATTTATTGCACCCAGTGTAAGTTATGGATACAAAAGAGGTGCAGTGGAATCACAAGTAGGTTAACAGAGAAAGTTGTCTTCATATGTGGTAGATGTGCAGGAACAATAAATGCTAAGAACACACAGGAATTAGATTCTCCCAAATACTCAGGAGGCTTTCTTGAGGTTGTAGATAGTTTCTGTTACATAGGTGACCAAATTAGCATTGGTGGAAGATGTTCGGAAAGTATTGTTGTTGTAATTAAAATAGGATGGAGGAAGTTCAGAGAGCTATTACCTTTATTGACAACAAAAGGACACTCTCTCAGAGTGAAAGGCAGATTGTGTGATGCTTGTCTATGAATGACTATGGTAGTGAGACATGGGCTCTGAATGCAAAAGACATGTAGAAAAGAGAGGAACAAAGCTGGTATGCTCCGGTGGATATGCAACATCAAGGTGCATGTATGACAAGGTGCAAATATGCTGAGAAAAGATGGATATAAGAGGAATCAAATGCAGCATGCAAGAGAGAAGACTATGTTGGTTTGGACATGTGAAGCATATGAATGAAGACAGATGTATAAAGTGCCAATCGCTTAAAGTGGATGGCACCTGTGGAAGAGGGAGACCCAGGAAGACATGGGATGAAATGATGAGAGCTGATCTCAAGACACTGGGCCTCACAGAGGAGACAACAATGAACCAAGATGTCTGGTGATATGAGGTTCTTGAGAACGCTTGCCCACCTCAGCAAAACTGAGTTCTGGGAGCACCATGTGACCCACCCACATGTAACATTAAGGTTTCACACACCCTACCCCAATAAACCAAACTACATCTCTTCCTCACATTTCCTCTTTTCTATGCATTATGCTTACCTCTTCCTCTCCATTCCTGCAACCCAATCCATTCTTCCCTGCCCTGCCAACAGTATCATTGCTATCCTGTTGTCCTGCTCTATATACACAGGTTTCACCAGCCACTGCACACCATTTCTCCCTCCCTTCTTTTGCATTCACATGAACTCCCTACTCATTCACCTTCAGCAATGTTTTACCATTCCATTTATATTCTCATCCCCATACTTTGAGAGGATGTCCTGGCACATCACCACCTTCTTTCTTGCACCCTCTCAATTTGCTCTCTTCCACTTTCACTCTTTCCTTCTGACTGGGGTAAACATACATCTCCACCATAGCAAGACACTTGTTTCTGTCTGTCTGCCACACTCCAACCTCTCATCACCTGAAACAAAGCCACCTCCCCTAATACCACCCCACTCTCAAAGTATCTTCATCTTGCAAGTTATTTGGTGACATCACTGGTGTTGGTGCCACGTAAAAAACACCCAGTCCACACTGTAAAGTGCTTGACATTAGGAAGGACATCCAACTATAAAAACTATGCCAAACTGACCTTGCTGGTGTTGATCCAACATAAAAAGCTCCAGTCAACTCTATAAAGTGGTTGGCATTAGGAAAGGCATCCAGCTGTATAAACCATGCCAAAGCAGTGGAGCTTGGTGCAGTCATCTGGATTGCCAGCTCCTGTCAGTATGCTAGTATGGAAGATAGATGTTAAATGATGATGTCCCTACTCACAAGGTCAACAAAAGTGATGCAGATAGGTTATCTTTGCTCTCTGCATTTTTCTTGGAATTGTTGAAAGGAGAAGATCATGTCAAGTGAGGACCGCTCTGATCTGAAGCTGCACTGATTTGTGGAGTATACCCTTTCCAAAGTGCTCAGCAAGGAGATCCCTCTGTAGTTATTGCAATTACTTCTATTTTTTTGATTTTGTACAGAGTAACAATATTCAGTCTCTCATGTCCTGTAGCACAGTTCCTTTCCAGCAATAGCAAAGAAATTTGTATAGGTGGCACAACAGGATGCTCTTTGCACACATGACGACCTCTGATGGAATGTCATCCAATACTGGTGCCTTGTCTGTAGGAAGACAATCACTTTACTTAGCTCTTCAATAGTTGGCAGTGTCTTTAGTTCTTTGATCACTGGCAGATATTCTATGGTATCTAGCACACAGTCTGATACAGTATTTTCTGTGGAGTGGAGTTTGGAGTAATATTTTACACACCTTTCCATCTGCCTGCCTTTGTCCTTGATCTCACCTGATATGGTTTTCTATGGTGTTGCCTAGCTCATGGTTGGACCAATGACCTTTATCTCCTCATACATTCCACAGAAGTCATCTATGTCAAACAATGATTGAATACCTTTGTAAAGCAGTAACCCATTGTTATTTGCACATCATCTGGCTGTTTTCTGGATCTTGCAACTTGCTGTTTTAAATGCTTCCAAGGTTACCTGGGCAGGCAGTGTTCATGTTCAAATAGTGCAGCATGCTTTAGCCCAAATTTGCCTCAGACTGATCTAATGTCTTGCACAGCTTATTAGCAAAAGCCTTCAGGACAGTATTGTGGATGATGTCCCTGAGAGAATCCCATATCATTTACGCTTCTCTGTCTGGGAGTGTCTGAAGAGAGGGCATTTTTCAGTAAATTTATGAACTCTTCTGCTTTATCTAGTCATCATATCACAATGACATCAATGCACTGCTTGCTGACATAGTGATATCAATGCATAAAAGTGTATTTTCTTTGGCTGCAGTCTGATCTTGCAGAAAACCAAAGAGTGGTCTGTGTTACAGTTTGCACTTTAGGAGGATCAAGTCATGAGCTCATTCCTTAAATGGCAGAGTCTTGTAAATACCAGGTTTAGTTGGTGCTAGTGTTTGGAGTAAGAATGTCTCCACCAGTTACCCATGCAGCAGATCTCCTCTCTGTACACCATTGATGCTATCTAAGGGAAGGCTTAGGAACCAGTACATCTTGGTACCAGTGTTGTCGCAGAAATTTCAAAAACAAAACTTTGTGAACGGATATGGTAGACAGAAACTGAAAGAAGTCCATCATATATATATATATATGTATGTATGTGTGTCTTTGTGTCTGTCCCCTACCACTAACTAACAATTGGTGTTAATGCATTTACATCCCTGTAATTCAGTGGTTTGACGAAAGAGACTGATAGAATAAGTACTAGGCTGAAAACTAAGCCTTGGTGGTCGATTTGTTCTACTAAAACCATTCAAGGTGGTGCCCCAGCATGGCGGCAGTCAAATGACTGAAATAAGTAAAAGATAAATTTATATATATATATATATATAT
>NC_068985.1:32149374-32153792 GCF_001194135.2 Octopus bimaculoides
TATATATAAAATTTAAAAGACAAAGGACTGGGACAACTGGTGATATGTGGTGCTAAAGAAGACCCATAAATGTTGGCAAAATTGAGATTCTGGAAGCATGATGTGTTGAATGAGACCTGCTATGAGAATGAATGTCAATTTTGAGAAATATCTTTTCTCTTTCTCCTGCTTCCTGATTCTTTTTCTTCTCTTTGATAAAGGATATCACTCAAAATGTCAGATTCTCTTCTGTTTTCTCTTTTGGCAAATTAATCTTCATTGTACACTTCTTTGTTGCTTTTTGCTTTATATTTTTACGATTTTCAGATGTACTTTCACCTGTCTGATTCTGAATCAGGGCTGACTCAAGGTATTGGCAACTCGGGCAGTCGCCCTGGGTACAATGTCCTAGGGGACATCAAGGAGAGCATGACAAAGAGATTTCCATGACCGTCAGCTTGTACATGCCAAAGTTCAGCTTACCCAGAGCACCAGCAAGCCTAGGGCCGGCTTTGTTCTGTATGGTATATTTTGTATGTTTTCTCTTTGCCTCAAATTTTACTCATGTTGTGTGATTTTTCGCTATATATATATATATATATATATATATATACACACACATACACATTTTTATACACATATATCAGAAATTTAGAGAAGTACTAGTTGAAGTAATTGATGAAGAAGAGATATAGACATATAACATAAAGGACAAATAGAAGTTCTTACAGGTCAACCTACTGAGGGATATGACTATATTTGTGGTTGGTGGAAAGTTCCAACCAGACTAAGGGTGACATGGTGGTAAAACAGTGGGGTAAACAGAGCCATAAAAGAGACAGGCTTGAAAAAATTTGAAAAATGGGAGAAGCAGAGAAATATACCAAGTAGCCTTAAGAGAAGTTAGGTAACAGGCTTATTTATCAAGGGGAGCAGCAGAAAGTAAGAGGTTTGCCAATGTTCTACAGCATGAGGACCTGAGACATGAGGTGTTCCAAACTGCAAGGAAATGTATCAGAGAAAATCAATATGTTGGAGATTAGCACATAAGGATGGATAAAGGTACACTTGCACTAAGTAATTCTGAAAAGAATGAGGCCTGAAAATGCTATTGTGAAAGGTTATTAAATGTGGAGAATGCATAGGAGAAAATGAGTCTTCCTTCCTAATATGGATCCAACAGAAGGACCAGCTATCCTAACAGACAGTAGTATGATAGATAAAGCAATTAAGGGTGTGAAGACAAAGAAAACCCCTGGATTGTCAAGAATTGCAGCTAAAATGCTTAAAACAAATATATATATATAAATATATTCTTTATTTGTGGATTAACAGTGCTATCATTGGTTTCATCTGAAAAAACTCACCATTTTCAAAGGTTCCACTTAAAAATGTTTGTAATTTGTCTTCATTTTGAATAAGGTAGCTTTATCTAAAATGGATAGGGATTTCTTTTCACATGAAACCAATGGTGGCATTGTTCATCCACAATTAAAGAATATATTTCTCTACCAAATGTTGGTGTTGATCGCACATTCTCACTGTTCATCACTATTGCACCATACATATTATATATATGATTGTTAACATCCACTTTTGCTTGCTTATGTGGGTCAGATGAATTTGTTGAAACAGGTTTTCTACAACAGGGTGCCCTTCCTGTCACCAATCCTCACCTGTTTCCAAGTAAGGCAATATTTCCCCATCACTGGACATATGTTCATGGAAGACTGGACATGAAAGACACCACCTGCATGATGATGACACTTGTTTTACAACTATTACACAATACTCAGACAAGAGGACACAAAACACAGGCTTCTTTCAATTTTCATCTACTAAATTCTCTCACAACTTCAGTTGGCACAGTACTATAGTAGAAGACATTTGCTTCAGGTATCATGTAGAGGGGCTGAATTCAAAATCACATGTTTAGAAGCAATCTAATAAACTACACAGCTATACCTGATATTTGAAACTCAAAGGTTATGCACTAAAGACTAGCAAAGTATGTTATATATTGTAAAGTGCATGAGAATCTGATGTAAATAAAAATAAAAGCACTTTTAATGGGGAATGTATATAAATTTTTGAACTTCAATATAATGAATTGCAATTTGTGGAAATTAGGGCTGACATGGAAAAGGAATGATTAAAAACAGCATTAATAATTAAATGATCAGAATTAAAGTAATAACAGTCAAATATCAGCTTATACCTCAAGTAATTCTATAAAAGTTTAGCTGCATTTAATCACAATCAGCCTGTGTCATAAATTACATTTACACTTCTAGTGAAACAATTTCTGCACTGAAATTTACGGTTTTAAGCAATGCCACATTGTTTCTTTAGTATTAAACTGTTATTTTTTTTTATGTATTATAACAATGTATAGCAATTAATTGTTACTTTAATATTGATAAATCTTAATGAAACATGAAAAAAAAAAAAAAAAAAAAAAACATAGATGCATCCTGAGGTAAAGTGTTGTATTCTATTATATAACAGTTACAGAAATCTACAAAAAAAAAACTTTAACAGAATTTATAGTAGTTAAATATTGTTATAAATTCAATCAAAAGAAACATTAGCAATGGTCAAAAGGCTTTTATAAGGTAAGTTGTTTTAGCACAGAGAAATGTTGTAAAAGGAAAAATTAAATTGGCTTCAGAGAAATTAGGAAAAAAAGCAATGGATTAAAGTAATTTATAAAACAAATATCTAAGGGGACTAATTACAATAGCTTTTCAATGTCCTTAAATATCACCGAAGAAACAAAAGCCAACAGAACGCAAAGTGAAATTTTAGAGAAATTTACAACTGACATTTGGGATCTATGAATAAGGTCAATAACTAAACCTTTACATGGTCTACATTTGAAAGAAAATTGCACTTTTGCACTTAGATCAAAATTAAGTTTTTTTTAAAAGATTCCTGAGGTTTTTCTTTTCTTTTATGACAGTCTGGGTGGTTCAGTAATTTCATATAATTTAATGTGCAATAAAAACAGGCATTTTGCAGTTGGCTGACTCTCATTATACCCTAGAGTGTCAAGCAAACAAAATAATGGGCAATCCTTCGGTATTGGTATATGGTGTCGGTATGAAGAGACGATGTCATTCATCCTCTTTTTCAGCCTAGCCTCTTTATCTGTCATGAGGGAAGATTGTGTGGGTGAATGATGTCGAAAGATTGCCAAATAATGTCCTATGTAATAGGGGCAATGTTGTTGAATCCACAGTTGGCAAAATAATTAAGGTGTCAGTCTCTCCTACGAAGGACTGACAACTTACGTTTCATTTATCATTGGTACTGAACTGCATACCTTGCTTAGTATTATAGGTGATACAATTAAATCATCATTGTAAACATTGTATTCCTAATTAATACTTCGTTACACTTCAGTGTACTGATTTAAACTGGTATCCTCTTCCAGGAAAACGATTTGGAACTCAGTATATCACAACCAACCAGTAATGACAGGGGGTACAAATAAAATGAAAATTAAGTTAAATGTAATCATCAAAGCATCTTTTATTTTATATACAATTAAATCATTCAAGTAGAATATAAAGGTTTGTAATAATCTAAATTTTTTATTTTTGATTTTTTTGCACATTACATGCTAAGCTTGTCAGGAATTTAGAAAGCAAATATATTTTGGTTCCAAAATCGGGGGAATTCAATAGCGCTTTTGATTTGACATTTTATACAACACAAAATGGAATTGTTCAAAGTATGCATTATATTTAAGAAATACGAAGTATATGTATGTTTATCAATAACTTAAAAACTTAAATTATCTAAGAAATAGCTGCTCTCAAACGACAACCATGTGAAGGAGGCAAGATGTAACACGATGGGCAGCTTATTCCTCAGTTTTCACAGAAGGATGTTCTAATGATAGATGCACTATTTTGAACATGCTAAACAGCAGAAGGGGAAGAACAGATATCTCCTTGGCATCAAGACTGAACTTTGTATAGCTTATTTAAATTTCCTTAGATGACACCTATGGAATGGCTTAAATCATGTTGCATTAATAAACATTTTAAAGACAAATACATTGTAACATTCTATCAAAGAAACTAAAATTGAATAATACAAAATGCAAAACCATTAAACAGCCGTTTTAATTTCCAGCATCCTTACAAATAATATTTAAACCATTGCTTTTGACTCCCTATTTCCTCTAGGACAAGAGATATGAGAAAAATGACTAAATATAGTATCTCAGTAAATATGTTCACATTAGAAAAGAAAAAGGACTCGTTAATATTTAATTCTTTCCCATTACAAAACAATTTTTTTAAGACAGAGTAAATGGAACTTAAAACTATATCAATACATGAAGTTTAAAAAATATGCCTTTCAGAAAGACCAGAAAACCTATCACATTATATATATATATATATATATATATATATATATATATATAT
>NC_068985.1:32154166-32155532 GCF_001194135.2 Octopus bimaculoides
TATATATATATATATATATATATATTAAATGTTCAGAAGACGTTTCGTTGACATTTTGAGATCAAAAGATCGACGGGAATAATTTATTCACAATATCCTTTTTATAAAGGAACTGATTTATATCCGATTCGGAATCTTATATGCATATTATTGGTAATTACCTCATCAACCCCGGTATTTAAAAGGCAGAGCTGACCTCAGCGAAAACTGAACGCAGAAACACAATCTGGATAATATAAAGGATCTAATGTGATAACCTCAACATCACCACATATGCTTTTAATAATAATTAGACAAGAAATCCTTAAGATATGGGAATGGTAAGTTGTGATGCTCATACCTTCCGCTTCTAACAGAAAATTGAAACTTATGGCGCAGAATCGGTGCGCGGGGAACTACGACTGCACCAAGACGGCATTTCGATAACAATATTAATGATTTTTTTCTCATAAAAATTAACGCCTTACAGCATTATCACCTCAATAATAATAATAATAATAATATATACGATCTCTGAAGAGTGAAAAACTTAGATCTAATTTACCAAAATTTAAAACACTATTGACATCATCTATCGATTGTCAAGTTACAAACAAAATTAAAACTATAGAAAATTTCTCAAATCTTTCATAGCTAAAAAGGACAGGAAGTTGAATGACAATTCGCCCGGTGATAGGTTAAAGTTTAATGGTGTCTTTAAATGGAATGGTAAATTTTGTTAGTGTCAAAGACATGGCTCCTGCGAAGTTAAATTCATTTAATAGTTATCTTCTGATTTTGATTAAATCGGATAAGATCTATCTACAGTTTAAAAGAAGAGAATGGTGGATAAACGCACCTGTCGAAAAAATCCAACCTGTTACAGATGAAATAAACGCTGAAGAATGGAAAAAAATCATTTAAAAGACGTTACAAAAAAATTCAAATTAAACTTGACCCTCCTTTGAGGTTGAAAATTTTATAATAACTCGTGTTAAGTCTGAGTAAATTTAAAACTTCAATAAATTGAAAATAGAGTTTTATGATGAAAAGAAAATGACTCGAATAATAATGATATGATAAAACGGTGTCGGAGTGGTCAACGCCATGTTAGCAGCATCCTCAAGGGTGACCCAGTTACTAATGTAACACACTAGTTACCAAAAAAAAAAAACCCTAACATACATGCAAACAACTGTCAATAAAGCCAAAGAACCGTAAGAAATGCAGGGAATAAAAAAGTTACTTTTTTTTAAAAAATCAACTTACTTATGGTCCGCATGGATCGGTAGAAAGGGGAATCCTGGCCACCGCTGGCTTTGCCTCCTTCCGCGAACGATGTCGTCCTGGGGCGCCCACTCATAATGAATGCATCCACAGGTACTTG
>NC_068985.1:32156012-32183841 GCF_001194135.2 Octopus bimaculoides
ATATATATACACACACACACACTTTTTTCTTTAACTGATAATAAAATCTACACAGATCCTTGATCAAATGAATATCGTGTCAGATTTTTTAGGTAATAGAATTTCCAAAGTTCGTCTTGTGATCTTGCAGAGATGATTTGACACTCAAACCCTTTTCAAGAAACGAATGCGATGCTTTACACAGACTGTATTTAGTTAAGTGGTATGTTTTAACTTTAGGCTGTTGAAGAAAATGAATGCACGAAACAAATGTTTCAAGAATGGAAGGAAAGTCTTTTTTTTTTCTTTTCAGCAATAAGTATACGGCGTGTAATTCACGGCAACTGTAACGTTTCTTCGTGTGAACGAAAGACACATGTATGGTACCCTAGGTATGCAGACATCTGGTCAAGCAAAACTAGACCTTGTACTTTACAGAAAGCATGAGACAGAAGATATGATGTTTGCATATATTTAAAAATACACAGAATTTGAATAAAACATGAAAATCAGATAATTTAACGAAATAAATAATGTCAGTAGTTTATAATGAAAGACAACTTCGAAACGGAAATGTGCGGAAATGTTTGATCAAATTTTCACATACCATCAGACTGAATTATATACAAAAATACATTTTGCACTTGTCCTTTTTCTTCGAACTAGATGTTATTTTATGCTTTGAGTCAAAAACTAATGCTGCGAATAATTCCACTTTGTAAGTCTTGGTAGGACTAGATGATCTCCATTTAAATCTTGATCAGATATGGTCTATTGTTTCCACATTGGATTTACATCGTGGTCTTTCAAATATATCTATCTCCCGAAGTATCAATCCGTTTGTAAAGTAAAATTGTCGATTTGTATTCATATATATATACATGTACATATGTACCTGTGAGAGACCAGTGTACAGAGGGCCTCTGATATGGATTAGTTTCCACCATGTACTGCAAAGTTAACACTATTGAAAGGTTTTCGTAATTCCGTTCCTTCCTCCTTTGATCTTCCAGTTATTTTGCTGTTGCTTTTTGTTGGTTGTGGTTTTTCACTTTCAAAAAGTGGCTGAATAAAGCATAAATTATATCTCAGGTAAATGAAACACACTCTCTCTCACACACACACACAAGTAACGAAGTCAAGTAATCAAGTCATAGCCCTTTACGCCATTGATAAATATCTAGCCTCCACGTCCCTTTGATTTCTTTGAAATTTCTCCAGGCTTTAGAAGTATATCATTGGCATTAACATGACAACATCAAATGTCAAATAAAACCGTAAAAAACTGTTACACAATGATACAATTTCACAGCAAGTATACTGAGAATACAAGCATTCAACTGATGACTACCAATGAAATAATTCAGCAACACGGAAAAAAGTGTAGGGCGAAACACTTCGTGATTTAGCTAGGTTGCTATAAAAGTATAGTAGGGATTGAGTATAGTAACAATTAAATAGGAAAAATTCTCATTCTATAGTATAATAAATCATTTTATTTATTTTTAAATGTATATATATATTTGAATAAAAATATAAAGGAAGACATCTAAAGACCTGATTGTAAAATTTTAATGTTTCTTTTAATCTTCGTTTCGTACGCACGTTTCGTTTTATTGTTACTTGATCCAAGTTTATATAACTATCTTATAGTAGTCTCATGCTACGAAATCTGATCTATTGATTCTTAAAACCTAAAGTATTTTCAGCATATATGTTTATATGCTTATAGATATTCATTAAAAAATCAATTGTAATAATCATTACAGTATTTAAAAGAAATAAACTATTATCTATTCTTATGTCGGAAATTACCGAAATTTTTTTTTTTTTTTACTCAGTCTTGTAAAACCTCGGATGATCTCGTACACATATAATGATGACGTAAACTTACGTCATATGGTATGTGTGTACTTGTGATCGACTATATTCGAAGAGAAATCGTAAAAAGTACTTTAATTTCTTGGGACTGCGTATTTAGAAAATGTAACTAACTACATTTAATGGTATATCATCTAAATAAATTTTTATTCATTATATTTTTCAGATTCAAATTTCAAATGTAGTCTGGCTTCAATAACAATTTCCTTTCTTCAAGCGCCCCTTATTTCTTCTTCGTTCCTTAATTTATTTTCTATGACATTTAATTTCGGTGAGGGTTGATGGAATCTTCATTTGAATTTGGTTTTAAAGTAATTATATATTCTGATTAATTTAAAGTAGGGAGATACCACCGAGCTAATGGGATTCCAATGCATTTTATATCTATATAATATGTATTACAGTAATCACAAAATCCTATTACTGCTATTTCGAATGCGTGCGTGTGCGTAATTGTGTAATGCATGTGCTCTTGAATAAAGAAAATGATTATGCACTTACATATTGCCCAAGAAACTAGTTGGCTCAACAATTTTCCATGACATTAAAACTTTGTACAACTACTTACATTACATTATGGTGTTGTCACATTATATTTAATGATTTTCTTTAGGATCCATATAGATTTTATTTTTTATCAATGTAACTTAAAGCAAGCAAATGTACCTCTTGCTGTAAAAGAAACTGTTTAGAAACGTAAAATAAACTAAAGTTTAGAAATAATTTATATGATATCAAATAAAATCTATGAAATAACCAATTTTAAGATGTACTTAGCTTTGATAAATAATTTTAATTTCCTTAATATCAGCCCTCGTTATTTAGAACAGGTGTGATTTATTTGTTGGCATATAGCATTTGATTTTGAGCTACTAGAAAAAGAATTTGGGGGTGTTCTGACTGATAAAAGATGATGATGTGGTCATGCAAAGTTTTGTAAAGTATATAGTAAAAGTTGGCATTGGAAGACCTGAAAAGGTTCAGGTTAAAGTAAATTTGCAACAGCATGCAATATGGAAACTAAGGACTAATTTTTGAGTATATTCAGTAAAGTTTAAAATATCATTTAACTCTTTAGTTAAGGGAACAACTTTAAGAAAGAGTGATATAGATTATATAAAGCTTTAATATTTTTGTGTTTCTCCTGAAATTAGTAACAGCTGAAGTGTACTCTAAATTCATAGTAATAACCCAAACATAGATAAACCATATTTTAATGTTAAACCTTTAGATTTCAAACTTAAAGGGATCAAAAGAAGCTGCAAATAACTCAATTATAAAACTGTGAACTAGATAGGTATTGAATTGAGAATTATAGGTGTAAATTCTTGAGATCATTTTATCAAAAAAAGAGTAAGGTTGGTATGCAATATAATTACATGGTTGCAAAGTGAATTTCTTAACCAAACAGTCAAGCCTGCAACTCTGCACAACCATTTCTCTCTCTCTCTGTATGCATTTATATAGGGTTTTTTTGTTTTTTTTGCACAGTTAATCTTTATAGCTAAAAAAACTTGTCTTACTTATAGTTAAAACAAAATTGTCCCAGAGATAATATTCAAGTTAGCAAAGGATGTATTTAATTGTCTGAGTAGCCAAATAACCTGTAACAGTTAGTTACTGAGACATCACTGAGAACTTTCTCTTCAAGTAGTGGTTTAGTAGTTTTCCAGCATTTTCTTCATATTGACTCAGCATGGCTATTATTCAAATATTTGTCAGTTTTATTGTGACCAGCATTGACAGTTTATGAATCAGATGTTAAACTAGGCTGAGCTATTGAGAATTTCATATTTCTACTATGGATACACTTATGGCAATTGGATATCAATCATAATATATTGAATATAAGCTGGTATTTTCACATTGCATCTATAAATATTCTTTGAAATGTTTTCCCGGTCAGCAGCTAAATATATGATTTGTGATCAACAAGAATCTGTCTGTTATATTTCTAAGATTTCAATATGCTGATGTATTGTTCATTAAAATATAGAATCATTGAATTTATGAGAAATGACATAGAAAATACGAAAGTATACCTACAGTTTTTCTCATGATAAAAAAAAGAAACATGATCTTCAACTTTAGAATTCACTCACATCATTTTGTGACAATCTCTTTTTTTTATTTGTTCACTTCAAACTTTATTTTATTCAAACTTAACTTCAAACTTTTTTGTGTAACTTATTGTTGTTGGAGGACATTAGAATACCTAAAAATGCTTCTGGGATTTTTACAATATGGAATGATATTACTATCAAAAACCTGAAATTTTTATACACACTTAGGCTTAGAAATCAGGATAGCTACATGAGATTAACATGCTTAATATTTTAATATTAATTTAGCTATTTATTGTAGAGATTTCTCAATTAAAAGAACTTAACACCACTATCATCTGATATTTGGGTTTCTTTAACTCTTTTCTTGTCCAAAACATTTTCATAAGTTTGTCTTGATAAACGTCCATGCTTCATTTTCAGGCTTTTAGTTAGCCTTTGTTTCATACATTGTGAGTAATGCTTTCTCTGATGGTTGAAAAAATTTGGCATATGTATAAGATGATGTATAGACGCATGGAAAATATGTCCTGTGTATCACATATGATACAGAAGATAGGCAAAGGGTCAAAAGATTATTTTTCCATGCAAATTTTCAAATCAGGTCTTCAGTCTGCAAAGAGTCATGTCTGCTGCCCTCAGCTCCCTGACTGAATTATAAAGCACAATACCTTTAATGTAGTCTTGAAAGTATAAGAAAGTGTGCAATAATTTCTGTAGTGATTATGTGGTAATGATGGAAGATATAGTTTAACTGGACTATAGTTTCCAGATGTAGGTAAATGTAGGCTTGCTTATTATGTGACTGGTTTTTATTTGAATACAGTATAGAATGTGATGGATAAAACATTGCATATATGTAAATAATGTTACATTGTGCAACATACTTGAACTTAGAAAAGTTAGCAACTATTCAAAACTGAAATTTTTAATCAAGACTTTATGATGCATTAATACCTGCAGTGATTAAGATGGCTTGGTCATCAAGGTTCATTATTAAAAAAAAAAGAAGAAAAAGTAATTTAGTAATCTCAAAGAATGTGATATTTTCCTATATATTCTCGAGTAGAGGCTTATCAATGAGATTCTTTGTTGTGATGATATTTAAGTTTTAGTACTATTTAATGTAACTGTATTGCATATGTTATTTCTGGTACTCTATACTAATTCAAATGCTGCCAGTAAAGCTGACATCTTTTCAGAATTGTTGAATGAGTGCTAACATATTTAATACAGTGATCAACAAAAATTTCAATGAAATGAAATTATTGTTGCTGTGAGAACAGAAAAACACAAGTTCACTGACCAATGTTAAAAGTAATCGCGTCAATATGAAGGGAGACAACTCTGAAATTTTAATTACTATTTGAAAATGTATGCAACAGAAGATTAAATCGTTTGACGATTAAATTCAATCTGGTCTTTCGTAAGCTCGGTAGCAACAATAGGCATGCTTCGGTTTTATTTCTAACTCAGTAAATCATAGACTTTTTTAAAAATCTAGTGATTGAGAATCATTACAGACGTGCAAGAATTGTACTAAAGTTGATGCAACAACTTAATAACTGAAGGATATTTTCAAGAGACACCTGTGCGTGAAACACATGCAGAATGTGTGCTGCTATACTAAATGCAGTGAGCAATAAATTTTAATTATTAAAATTTCTGCTTCAATTATCTCCTAGGAGTCCCCAGTCTTGCAAAAAAATTCACTTGTCTTTAATAAAAAAAAGAATCGTGTGGGGGAATGATTGACAAAACCATTGGTTTATAATAATGATGATGATGATGATGAACTTGTATACAGTGCTCAGGTACACTACAGCTCATTGGAAGAAGTGACCAAAGTTGCATGAACAGTACATAGAATATGCACAGGAAGTAAACAGTGAATAAGTTTTCAAAAAAAAAAAAAAGAAAGAAGAAACGGGGTGGGGGGGTGCAGGCATCAAGTGTACTGTTGATGAAGTTTAGGAAGCATGGAAGTTTTGAAGGATAACAACTGATGCAGGTAATTTATTCCATGCTTCATCAATTGTGAGCATGTAAAGATGTTTCTGAAAGTCATGGATGCTGTATTTTATTGATTTTGTAAGCATATCTATGAGTGTTAGATATAGGGAATTCAAAAATGTACCCAAGACTGCTGTTGGGAAGATGGTGGATAATCTTGTGGGTGTTTACCAAGTCAGTTGCCAGACATTGGAGCTTTAATGTATCCATGCCCAGGAAAGCAAGATGTTCAGAGTAAAATAGATGCCTGACAGTGGCTATTCATCTAGTTGCACATTTCTGAACAGTTTCCAGGAGACTGATATACTTACTACATCATCATCATCATTACATGACTTTTCAAAATACTGACTTACAATAGTATTCACTTCAGATTAGTGCTGTTTCACTTAACTAAGACCAATTTGTTCAACTTCTCGAGATACCAATTTCATGACATTACAAACATTACCAAAGCTTTGCTATATTTACTACCTATTTGGATAAAGCCTACATAATGAAATGTCTTGATAAACTTGATCTTCACACTATAATCACATAGTAGCTGAATAAGTTTTTGGAGTTAACTTTTTTCATTCATTCTTAAGACTATACCATTGCTTGCTTTACACACACTATAATGTGTAGTATCAAGAGTGCAAAACTTTCTACTTCTCTTAGTGAAGTAGTCGTGCTATTTTAGCTCATGTTTATTCATCCCATTAGCTACTACAATGCATATGCTCCATCTAAAGTTTTTCTACTTCCAATGTTTGTTTCAACATTTTTTTTCTTTATACATTGAAAGAAAAGCCTCCCACCCTACCATTTCTTCTTTTTTTCTTTTTTTTTTGAAGATTTATTTACTGTTCACTTCCTGTGCATATTCTATGTACTGTTCATGCAGCTTTGGTTACTTTTTTGTAGTGCAACTGAGATCTGTATACAATAAATTCATTATTATTATTATTATTATTATTATTATTATTATTATTATTATTATTATTATTATTATCCTACTGCTTGATGTTTAGCCTTTTTAAATTAAAATTATTATTTGAAATTTTCAGTTTTTTAATAGATTCTGCCATAAGAAATATGTCAGCATATATAAGTTCCCATGAGCATTTAATTCTGAAATCTTGTATAATTACATATAGAAATCAGACACAAAGAAGAGATCCTTTATATTCATGTATTTATCAAACGTCAAACTGAATTCATCACTCAATTTATAATTAGCTCTAATGATCATCCTTGAATGTGGAATATGTAACCATAATGAAAGATTCTCCAAGGTTATAATTTCTTCTTGTCTTAGGTTACATGGAACTTAACAAGCTATTACTTTTTTTTTTTTAATCTTTGTTCTTTGCCAGTTAAATTTGCCCATTCAGTGCAGCATTTAATTTATTCTGTTTTAATCAACAGCAAATTAACAAACAATGTATCAAATTTTGTTTTGGGGGATTCTTCAGATAATATATTTGTGTTCAATATTTTGAAGTCATTTAATAATAAACTTAGTTGTTAAAATTACATACAATTATATAAAATAATAGCAGAATTTAGATTCTATTATTTGCTTTCATAGATCTGGTGCTTATCTCTTTATTTCTGTAATATGAAATGGATGAGGAACAAATTTCCTACTGAATAAGATGCCAGTCTAACAAGAATAATTTTTCTCAGTCACAGATGCATCAGTTTTTCAGTTTTCTGGTTACCCGTTGTGGTGATTTATAACCATCTCCAACAAAGTCACCAATGAAATATGAAGTAAATATATAATCATATCCATATGCATTTAGTTTGCTGTGAAGCTAACCCATGAGATCTTTTTCAAGATTGGATATGATGCCATTTATTTTTGTTTATACAGTATAGGTGCTCTGGTTATTAAAGTGTTAAGTTCTAAATGTCTTAACAAAGGACATATTTCCTGCCAATGAGAAAATACAGACAGCTGGTAAGCTGCTCGACCTGCAATAAAAGTCAAATGACATTCAAATCAGACTCTACCACCTAAGGGTCACATTAAATCCTATAGTGCTTGATACTCTTCAAAAACAAGCTAGTCAAAGCTGAATTGCCAGGGTGTACCACCAACAACGTCAACAAAACAGTCAAATACTCTGCTAGTTATTCAATAACTTTACTCCTTGCCCTTCAGGGCATATACTAAATTCTTTATACTAATTTGACTGTTTCAAAATGTAAATTGTAATTCAAGGGAGATAACAGTTACTCTTTGCATTCGGTTACTCATGAATTATTTTACATGAGAAAATTGGCTTCTTAACTTATTTTCTTCTTGAACAATTAAAGGATAGCAGCCTGGAAAATTAAACAAAGACAGATACTAAAAAAATGTCAAAAATATAAAAATATTAAATAACCAATCAAAAAGCACTCGTGCTGGTGCCACGCAAAAAGCACTCATGCTGCCACCACATAAAAAGTACCTGTGCTTGTGTCACAGAAAAAGCTCCTGTGTTGATGCCACATAGAAAGCACCTATGTAAAGCGATTGGTGTTAGGAAAAGCATCTAGCAGTAGAAACCATGCAAAAATAGACAAGTGGAGCCTGGTGCAGCTCTCCAGCTTGCCACCTCCTTTCGAACAGTCCAACCCATGCTAGCATGGAAAACAGACATTAACTGATGATGATGATGATGATTCTTAACTAAATACAGTATCCCTTTTTTATTCATCCACACTTGCTTTCTGTAGATATTAATACTTCATTCCTGTTCAAAATTAAGTGTAGAGTTATGATGGTGAACTGGTCAAGATATTCTACTGCCTGTTTATATGTTGCAAATTCAGATTCATTGCACATCTTTCTGGCCAGCAGATTTTATTCCTTATTGTCTCGGTTGATCTAGATATTGGGCATATATTCCAGATGACCTGGAGTTGTTAATTGTGGTAGTTCAGCATGTTATCTCAGGGATGATTCAGACTCCAATAAGCTTTTGAGAATGAAAAGCAATTAACAATTTTCAGTTTATTTTTATATCTGAAATATAGAATTTGAATTAAATTAACCATCAATAAATATTAATAACAACTAAAATTTTGCATAAACACCATAAGTGATTTTCTCTACAAGTTTCTACAATGGTTCTCAGCCTTTTACTATTGCTACCCATTTTAGCAAATCAACAGTCCTCTGTCCAAATGTATGTATTTGTTTGTAAAATTTTTGCTTGCAGCTGTGTTATGACTTGTTGTATAATGAACATTTACATGTTATCAAATATTACAAAGTATAATTTTCTCTCTGCAACTATTTCAAACTTAGATTACAATCAAATTTCAGAAAATCTGAGAAAATTATTTTATATGCTCAGATATAATTCAAAAGCATTTCAAACAAATGCACACAGAGAGAATAGGAAAATGAGATGACTTAATATTTGCTCCTTCTCCCCCTCTACATTCGTGTTTAAATTTCCACTCTGTTCTCTTTTTCTCTTCCAGGTATTTATCCCTGTTGCCATTTCCGTCTATCTCTTTTTGTCCCTCACTTCTCCCTTTCCATCTTTCTCTAGTCAAGTTACTTCCCTTAGCGTTATTCAAAAGATATGTAGGTAAGAGCGTACTGTTGTATTGATAAATAGATTATCTGTTCCATAATTGAGCACGAATATATTTAGAAAGAAATTATCCAGAGTTATTTCCCTTATGTTTTGTTTTAAAAAATATTATCTGTCAAAATGGATCTTTCTTTTGATACATCGAAGTCAATCCTCCTAGTACCAGTCCCAATTTAACTGTAAATGTTAAAGTCTCCTTTGGCTATGGTAAATTCAACCTAATTTTAACAAGTGATTTTGACACGACAACAAAGTCTTAGAAAATACTTCTTTTAAAAAAAGAGTATTAAAATTATGAATGTATTGACATAAAGTCTAAATTTTCTATATAAATGGATCGTGATACACATTTAACTTATACAATTATAATTGACGAAATCCTGACTTCGTGTTTAGAAATGAGAAGTTTTTTAATACGTGCATCTAAACTGTTTCAGTCAATTTTAATCTCTGATTGTCATCAAGTGTTTAACATCTGGATGTTTATATATTATGACTATTCAAGCTAGAAATCTTTATTCCAAAACTGTTCAGATATTATTTAGTAATATATTAGAAACATCGTTACAACTGATGGATATGGAAAATGTATGCTCCACCGAGTGGTTTGTAGATGACTTTCTTTGTTGTAATTAACCAAGATACTTCAGCAATTAGCTAACGTGGGCTACAACCAGTGGTGGATCTACAATATTGGGGCCCTGAAGCTTAAAATGTTATGGGGTTCCCTTTACAACCAGCAACAGTAGGGTAACATCCAACAAGGGTCAAAGAATTTTTGTGCCCTTCCAAAGAACTTCAGCTTCAGGCCCTGATAGCCTAAATGGTGGAGTTGTGATGTGGAGTCCTTAAAAATGAGTCTGAAAGTGAGCCCTCTATCCACCAGAATCGAGGTGTGTGTAATCACTGATACCTTTGTCGATGTGGTTGTTCTATGGCAGATCACTACAGATATTTTCCAGGTTATACCTTATGCTTTTAGAATTGTGGGGGTTGGAAATTAGGGAAGCGTTATATACATGTATGATGCATCATTCAGATACATATGAAAATTACAAAATACTCTTTTTTCTGTTTTGTAGCAACAGTTTTGTCATATGACAGCTTCTTTGCAATGTCATTTTCTAGAGATAATATGCATAAGGAATTTAAGCGCTCTTCAGTTATTGTAGACCGAAATTTATTCTTAACAAAGGAAAGCTTTGACGAACTCCTTTCTGCTTCACAGCTCATGATAGGCATTGTCAAGTACAGCTTATGCACAGTGGTAATATTAGGGGACACTTCAATTAATTATTGCTCATAAGTAAGCTGAAGAACTTCTGTGCATTGCATTTTAGATGGTGTGTTTTATTCTGTGTTCCGGGATTTCCTAACTGATAACACTCATTTATTAATTTGTGGTCAATATTGTCTTTGTAATGCGATATTTGATACTGTTCTCATCAAATTCTGAATTGTTCATCAATTCTGAGAGAAACTTGAACTTTTCTGCTCATATGGGTCCATCCTCTTGCTTAATTGGATTATCAAACAGTCATAGACTTGATTTAGAACTTCTATCCCAAATTTTTCAGCCCCTTTCAAAGAAGCCATATCACTTGTTCCATCTGCAAATTTCTTTGTATCATTAAAGGTATTCCATCTATTCATCATCATTCAACATCTATCCTCCATACTTGCATGGGTTGGACGGTTTGACATGGAGCTGGCACTAAGCTCCACTATTTGTTTTAGCATGGTTTTCATGGTTGGATGTCCTTCCTAATGCCAGCCACTTTACAGAGTGGACTAGGTGCTTTTTACATGGCACCAGCACCAGTGAGGTCTGCTTTAGCATGGTTTTTATGGCTTGATGCCCTTCTTATGCCAACCACTTTACAAAGTGAACTGGATGCTTCTTGTGTGGCACTAGCAGCAGTGAGGTCACCAAGTAACTTGCAAGACAAAGATCCTTTGAGAGGGGGATGGTATTGAAGGAGGTGGCTTTGTGCCAAGTGATGAGAGGTGAGAGTATGACAGAGGGACAGAAGCAGGTGTCTTACTGTAGTGGAGATACATGGTTACCCCAGTCAGAAGAAGAGAGAGAGAGAGAGAGTGGTGATATGCCAGGGCATACTCTCAAGGTACAATGATGTGAATATAAATGGGATGGTAGAGGATTACTCAGGGTGTGTTAGTAGGGAGTTCATGTGAATGCAAAAGGAGGGAGGGGGAAATGCAGTGACTAGTGAAGCCTGGGTATATAGGGGGAATGACAGGATAGCAATGATATAGTTGGCATGGCAGGTAGGACATGATTGAACTGCAGGAGCAGGGAGGGAGAGATAAGTGTAATGCATGAAGAAGGAGAGATGTAAGGAAGAGGAGACGTAGTTTGGTTTATTGGGTTAGAGTGTGTGAAAAATTTAATGATACATGTGGGGAGAACACAGTGCTTCTGGAACTCAGTTTTGCTGAGGTGGGCAGGTCTTCTGAAGAACCTTATATCACTAGACATCTTGGTCTGTTGTCATCTCCTCCATGAAGCCCAACATCTTGAGATTGGTCCTCACTACTTCATCTCATGTCTTCCCAGGTCTCCCTCTTCCACAGATGCTATCCACTTTAAACAATTGACATTTCTTTATACAGCTGTCTTCATGCGTATGTATCACATGTCCAAACCAACATAGTCTTCTCTCTTGCATGCTGCATTTGATTCCTCTTATACCAAAATTTTCTCTCAGCACATTTCCACTTTGTTATACATGCACACTGCTGTTGCATATCCATTTGAGCATACCAGCTTCATCCTTCTCAGGTCTACACATGTTT
Source organism: Octopus bimaculoides (assembly GCF_001194135.2). Lineage (NCBI taxonomy): Eukaryota > Metazoa > Mollusca > Cephalopoda > Octopoda > Octopodidae > Octopus > Octopus bimaculoides. Next base: position 32,168,347 of record NC_068985.1, read on the forward strand.
TCTGCATTTAGGGCCACATCTCATTACGATGGTGTTTAATAGTTTTTAGACAAGCATCATAAAATCTGCCTTCCACTCTGAGAGAGAGTCCTTTTGTTGCCAACAGAGGTAATAACTCTCTGAACTTCCTCCATACTATTTTTATTCTAGCAACAATACTTTTAGAACCTCCTCCATCACTGCTAATTTGGTCACGTAGGTAACAGAAACTATCAACAACCTCCTGTACACCTGCCACATACAAAGACGACTTTCTCTGTTAACCTGCATGTGATTCCATTGCACTTCTTATGAGTCTGTAGGTTGCACTGGGTGCAACCAATGGAATTTGTTTCCAACACCTTTCCTACATACTGCATCACATCTAGTTTAATTTTGTTCCTAAACAGTTGAGCTATCTCTCTATATATAACTTTCTGTAGTTGTTTCTATCTGACGGAAAGAGAGTCTTATTTGCTTTCTTACTAACAACAACTTTAGTCTTCACTAGATTCTGCTATAAGAGCAAGGTCATCATAGTAGTTCTCATGGACAGCCACTTTTAAATTTCTCTTGACTACAAATTCCTATGACAACAAAATGGAATATTTACTGTCAAAATAACTAAGACATGCCTAGAGGACTATGATGAATAAGAGGGACTGAGAACTGAGCCCTGGTAAACCCCTACTTGTTCATTAAATAACTGAGTGAGGAACTCTGTCAAAAGCTCTCTCCAGGTCAACAAAAGCCAAGTACAATGGTTTACTTTTGGCCAAATACTTCTCATGCAGCTGTCTCACTGGGAAAATGGCATCTGTGGAACACTTTCCAGTTTCAAAGCCAATCTGCATCTCACCTGGTTTAATTCTATTCCTAAATAGTTGAGCTATAACTCTCTCCATAACTTTTTGACCTGGTCCAGCAGTTTGATACCTCTGTAACAGTTTCTCTCTAAGGCATCACATCTACCCTTGTAGCAGCTAACTATAATACTACTACATAAGTCATTGGGGATGATGCCCTCCTGGATAACCAATTTAACTATATGAGTATCCTATTCCACCAGATATTTTAAGCATCACAGTGGTGATTCCTGATGGTCCAGGAGCTTTTTCTCTCTTCATATCTTTAATTGCCTTATCTATCATACTGCTCTCAAATCTCATGACTGGTTTCTCAGTTGGTTCTGTATTTGAAAGACTCTCCTTCTCTCATGCATTTTCCACACTTAGCAATCTTACATGGTGGTACTTCCATGCATCTTTCTTCTCTGAATCCCTAAGTGCAAGCATACTATTATCCATTCATACACATTTCTCATCCACAACATCTCTATTCTCTCTGATACCCTACTTTGCAATCCTCATGCTGTAGGAGATTAGCAAATCTCCTAATTTCTACTTTTCTTTTTGTTATGTAAACCAAACTTCTCTTCTGGTTATTCGATATAATTCTCTGCTTCCACCATTTTTCAGTCTTTCCAGACTTGTCTTTTCTTTTCTATAGCACTGTCTACCTCCTTGTTCCACCACCACCACCACCACCACCACATCACCCTTGGCTTGGCTGGGACTTTGCACCAGCCACAGACTTGGTCTGAAGCCTGCAGTAGGAGTTAGGCAGGAACTTCCAATTGTTCTCTAAGCTATATGCCTTCAACTCCTCCTCCTTCACACCAGAAGCTTTCATTAGAATATCTCAGAATTTCTGTTGGTTAGTTGAGTCTTTGAGTTTCCATAACCTTCTTCTCCAGGCTGGTTTATTTTTCTGAGTCCTTCTAGCTCTAATTCTGAAGTCACTGATTAGCAACCTATGCATTTGTGAACATCTGTCTATCTCGTTGACTGGCAAGGATGTAATAAATCTGGCTTATGTGCCCACCAGACTGATAAGTAATCAGGTAACTGGCTGGATTCCTGAAGTGAGGTTAGTATTGCAGATCATCAGATCATTTGCATTTCAGAACTCCAGAAGCCTCCTCATTCATAGAGCCAAAGCCATAACATCTATACACACTATGGAATCCATGAGAGTTCTGTCTGACATGCCCATTGAAGTCATCAGCCACAATAACCAAGCCTGTGATTTGTCTTTGAGGTAGTCTGCAAAAAATCTCATAAAATTGGTCCTTCTGGTTATCCGTCAGCCCAGACCGTGAAGTATAGGAGAGATAAAGGTCACTGTTAATTTATCTAAGATCAGTATCAGCTTAACTACCCTATCACATACTCTGACTACCTCAATTACCTTATCAACCCATTTTACTACCAAAAGTATGCATATACCACTCACCCCATCAGAAATATTTGAACCTGTGTTTCTTATCCATGAAGAATCTAGCAGAGGCTCCCCTCCATCTTACAGACCATACATCTTGCACTTCTTGCACACCACACATGTCACTATGCTGTTGCTTCAGCATTTCAATAGAAGTGGTTACAAAGATGGAGGCTACCTTTAGAGTCCACAAGAATCTATTGTAGTACACTCGTTATTATATGGATTTAATAAAAGAATTTGTTGTATTTAATTCTTATGAATACTATTAGAAGCACTATTTTGTCCTTTCATTTTCTTGACAGTAAGGTATGATTTGAGGGAATTTGGTTGCTTTTTGAAAGAGATCAAAATGACCTACAAGAGGCTTTCCAGTTGATTCATTAAGGATGTAGTTTAGGCTGTATGTATATGTGTGTAAAATAACTATCTTTTAGTCGTGAAGTTATGGACTCCATTTAGTAAAAATATATTCAGTTGTCTATTTTTTATTTTCATGTTTAGTTGCTCTCCCTTTTGTTCTCTCTCTCTCTTTCTTTCTCTTTCTTTCTTTTGTAACATTATAGCCTCTCATTTCAATAATAGATAAGTAGAGAAACTATCCTCAAGTTAATAATTCTGATGTTAACCAGTGAGGAAGTCAAAGTTCCTGGAATTGCTACTAAGAAGTTGTTGTTTTACAAGCTAGTAAAAAAAATTGTTACAGTTTCTTTTGGAATGAGCCCATATTAAGTTCAATAGAGCTCATTGTATCTATGAATATTTATCAACTTTAATCAGGCAAAGGTTATGTTATTGATATCATTTGCTTATTTTTCATGCTGGTGATTCAAAATGAATTCATGTTTCCTGAAATAAATTCGATTCACACCTAACAGCTGTTCCAGAATCCACTTACACTTAAATCCTATAAGATACTCTGTCTTGTTGATACCAATTAATAATCACAATAGTGTAACATCCAGTCATCATATCAAATAGACCATTTCTGGTGGAAAAAAAAAAGGTTTAAATTAGGATATTTCTTTATTTCCTTTCTATTTTTTTCTTTATATGTGGATGTGTTAGGCATTATGCACCACCACCACCACCACCACCACCACCACCATCGTCGTTGTTGTTGTCATCATCATTTAACATCCATTTTCCATGCTGACATGGATTGGACAGTTTGAGAGGAGTTGGCCTACTGAAGAGCTGCCTGGGCTCCATGTTTGTTTTGGCATGGTTTTTACAGCTTGATGCCCTTCCTAATACCAACTACTTTCCAAAATGTACTAGGTGCTTCTATGCAGCACTGGCATGGATCCTTTTATGTGGCACTGGCATAGGTGCTTTTTATGTGGCACCAGCACCCATGAGCCCATAAGATTAGGATTACTCAGCTGAAGAGGGGTCTAGGGGACATGCCTGTATGCAAGGACAACTACAGTTTTACTTAACCTCATGTCTTCTCAAGCACAGCAAACTGCCAGAAGTTTTGTTCCCTTGTCATTCCCTCAGTGAGGCCCAACATCTGAAGATCCTTTCTCACCACTTTGTTCCATATATTCCTGAATCTATCCTTTTTTACATGTTCCCTCTACATACTTTTTAAAGTAACACCTGACCATCATAAGCAACTTTCTGTCAAAGCTTTTATCTTAAGAAATTCAAATGATCTGCTGCTTTTGGAAAACCTTTTCTTGTAGGCTTGAATGTATATTAATTATAAAGACTTACTGCATATTTATTCCAAGAAAACTACAATTCTTTATAATTTATTATGGCTCATCTTGATTATGTTTTTACTTTGTTTTATTTTGTGTCCTAAGAGTATAACCCATTGAAAGCAAATATTGTATTTGTGATTCTTGCCATGAAATTTTAGTTATGTTTCAAATATGTTATTAAGAAAAATAATAAGTATATATGAAAGCTTTTAATTATTATTTTAATGTTAGATCAAGCAAAAACACTTTTTTGCTAAAATAATAAAAGAAAAATCAATTCACAGAGAAATAGTGTTTCAAATTTTGGCTCAAGGCCAACAATTTTTGGGGAGGGGCTTGTTAATTACATTGACCCCAGTGCTCAACCCATACTTATTTTGTCAAGCCTAGAAAGATGAAAAGCAAAGTTGACCTTTGAACTCAAAACATTCAGAGCCAGAAGAAATGCTATTCAGCATTTAGTTCAATGCACCAACAATTCTGCAGCCCTTATTCACTTATAAATACTGGTTTCAAGTTTTGGCACAAGACCAGCAATTTTGGGGGAGGGGTAATTCAATTACATCAGCCCCAGTCCTCAAATGATACTTATTTTGCCGACCCCAAAAGGATGAAGTGTACTATTGACCTTGGCAGAATTTGAACTCAGAATGTAAAGATGGATGAAATGCTGCTAAGCATTTTGGTCCAGCATGCAAATGGTCCTGCCAGTCCGCTACCTATTCACTTATAAATGTTGAAATAAAATATGGGAATTCTACTTATTATCTATATTCTGATGAACTGCCACTTCAAAAATATTGCAAAACTCATCCCATATAAATTTTCACCAATGTTTACATCCACTTTGCCATTTCAAAACTGAATCATCCCACTAGAGTTGTTATTTTACCTGCTTCCTCACAGTATTCTGATATGTACCAGGAAAAAAATATATGACAGAAAAGGTATACTGCCCTAATTAAAGTTATGCTTATTCTTATAACAGGATATTAATGATATATAGTCCCTCACTTGAAATCAGATCATGAACATCAGTCACAAGAAGCTGAAGCAATGGTGATTATCACACAAACATAAGGCTTAGTAGTACATAAAGAAACTATTCAGTTTCATAAACAAATAAGCATATTTGGTGAGAGGTTAAAAACTAGATTCTGATAAAAACTAGATTTCTGATAAATACTGCATTGACTTTCCAGACAAAACTCATTATAACACTTTAGTTAAGTTAGTGTTAACATATTTAATACAGAGAGGATTAAATGCTCTTTGTGAGGTTAAAAAAAGATAGCCGGTGACAAACATTATTTTATTTATTTCGGCTAGGTTGGGAGACAACTCTTGACATTTTATGGTATTATTATGACCTCATTAGGGAAGCATATTTTCTATAGTACTTGCTACCCTTATTTCAACATGTATAATGAAAACTACTTCATTGATGATTATATAATACAAACAAAACTAGTCTTGAGTTTTCTCCCTTATTTGCTGAAATAATCAAAATATATTAATCTGACTGATATAGGTTTTTATCTCACTAATTAGTTTTGTAATGCTCTTTTCATTAGATATATTAACACTACGTCAATAACTGTTTTTTGTGCAGATGGTGCCTCTTAGTTATAATTTCATTATAATACCTGTTTCTGTCTATAAAGTTACAAAATGTGTACCATTCTTATTTTATGGTTGAGCAGTTGACAGTAGGAAAAATATTTACTCTTAAAAATTCTTACTTATTCTAACTTCAATGAATTATGCTAATGTCATTTAACATACATTGACATACCAAAATGAATGTATGGCTGTAAAATTAAAAATGATTAGCAAAAAAAAAGTATTTATGTGATAATAATGCATGTTATATACACATCCAGTTCACATCGTCACACTTTTAACTCAAAATATATGACTACAAATCCTCTTTATTATCACTACTGCTTCCTGTGTGCTTTTATGCTGATGTTGTATTGACGATTCTGCAAGACAACTTACACATTTCCACCCCTGATAAATTAGGTAGAGTTATGGATGGAAAAATAAAATCAAAGTAGTGTTAGATTGTAGAAAGCTTTTGTACATCCAACTTGTTTCTGTGTTTGAAGACAAACTTCAAAATGAGTAAAGATATAAAATGAATTAAAAACAAAGGCTATCACTGACACATATAAACAGATATATGTGAAAAAGAAAATTTTATATTACTTTTAATACATTGTTTGATCACTGAAAAGCATTTTCGCTTTGTTGAAATAGATTTTGTCATGTGCCATTTAGGTCACTGTTGAACTGAAATGAACTTCAATAACTAACATCTGTTGCATTACTGCATAATGGAATTGAAGGTTTAGATACCTGTGGAGTATCTCCTTCTCCCATTATAATTGTTTTGTAGTTTCAAGGAGCTGGAACGGGTCACTGATTTGTGACGTCTGTGCGAAGCAAGGTGATGAGAATGGCTTCTTATTACATCACACGGTCAATACAATAAATGTAAATAGAACAATGCATATATATGCCAGAGGGAAATAAGAGACACAACCAGGTAGAATGTTTAAGAGAAGATTTATTGATATGTTAACATGTGTGATTGTGTGTGCGTCATATATACAGAATAATAGACAGGCCGTCATAAGAATAAGAATATGCCTGTGTATGTAGGCATAGATGTATGCACGTTAAGAACATACAAGGATGGTGATGAAGAAGAGACAGTGAAAGAGTCTATAGCCATCGAAGTGAGGAGTAAGTTCATAGACACAAGAATGATAAACACCAGTTCGAAGTCAATTGTACACGATAGCTGAAATACTGTATCAAGAAGTTGCGGCGATGATGCAGAGCTGGTTGTGGTAAATGTCTTACGTGAAGTTGTGGCTGTGATGCTGCTGCCTGGGTCACTTGGTACAGGAGTTCTTGCAGGTTGTATATTCACTGTTGATCCATGGTGAAGTAGTTCACGAACAGTGCAGTGTTGTAACCTGGTTGAGTTGCTTGTTGAGTTGTGTATGTAGAGAGAGGTTGGTGTTGGGACGAATGGCAGTGGCAGAGAGGGAGGTTGCTGGATGCTGTTGGACGAAGTTGATGAGTCTTCACGTAGCTGCTGTTGTATTGTTGCTGGAACTGGCGGTGTCTTGTGTGGTCAGTGGCCAGACCTTAAAAGGTCTGGAACTGAATGACATTGAGATGAGGAAAAGTTAGGTTTTTTTATAAGGAGTTGTAGGCTCAGCTGAGGTAGAAAACAGGCTGTCACACGTGACCTTATTTGAAGGCTGCAATTGGTTGGGTTGCATATTGGCACACAATAGAGCAAGAGACAAATTGTGCCAATACCAACCAATCAGAGTAGTGGACACAACAGGGTTCAAAATATGGCCAAAGGCTAGCTGTTATCTACTACGTTCGTATGTATATATAATAGAGAGGAGAGGAATTTCACTCAAGTGTACACTACAACTGTATATGTATCTGTATGTGTGTTTCATTATATATTGATATTGCATAAACAAAATTAGAGAGCCATCTAAAGAAATTTTTATTTATTGAGAAGTTTTCATTAATGTTATAATTGCTGCATTAAGAATTTTTTTATAATAGATGTACGGTAATGATATCTTAAAATTCTAATTCATGAACTATGTTCTCTATGCCTGAGAAAAGAGTCATGAAAGGCAATTTGATAGTTACCATGAGGCTGCCAATTACCAGCAGATTTTTTGAGACTACATGAAGGGGCAAAGACCAGTTGTTGCTCATTGGATTAACTATGCCCAGTTCCAGTATGTGCTTGGACTCTACTTTGGTGATCTTAACATCATCAGGAGTAAGTCACTGAAGAAGAAAAACCACTGAAGGTATATTAGGTTCAAGTGGTGTGTCAGAGTGAGTCACTGGATGATGGAACATGACAGTTCCAAGATAAGAAAGCAAAGTGACTTTGGAAAGTTCCGTTCATGGTATAGCAATATGTGTTAAGGAAAAGTAAGAATATGTCTGTAAAAGTGGTGAGTGTGCTAGTGTAGACTGCTTTCACAACATGGTATTTTGACAGTCATAACTGTGGAGACCGCCAAATGCAATAATGCTTCACTGTTTGTGTCACTAATCTCTTGATATTTAGACTGTCTGCATGTTAAGCTCTGTTTTCTCTCTTCAGATCTGGTATCTTTCTATGTACTCCATAACAAATCTAACTGGACAGATCTCTAGTGATGTCAGCACTTGAATATCCAGAACATATTTATATATAATTTCATTGGCCAGATTTTTGCTGATGAACATTTTTGCAATTGGAAAACAAACAATCCAGCTTCAAATTGAAGAATACTTAATGTAAGAAATAGATTATTTAATTCCTATTTAGAAAATCTTGTTTCCTCTGCCATACTGGCATATTAAAGCTATTCAATTTTGAAATAAATCTGATGATTATATTGAATGCAATTTCTTATTCAACAGTTAACAGGTATTCTGAGATTTTATTTGCTAAATTAATTTTTAGTTCTAAGGTTTGGCAATTTTGGGGGAGAGTGTATAACATCACAAAGTATTCAAATATCTGTCCCTTTTTTTCATCTGAAGCATGTCTCCTTTGCTTTGTTATGGAAAAATTTCTTGAATGTTATTTTATTGAAACAATTATTCCATTCAAATTTTTTAAGTGAAAATAAGACACAAATTTTAAACACTAAGCAATTTATTCACAAAATGATATAATTATCATTTCCTTCCAGTATCTTCTGCCACATTGTGGGCAGATCCATTATTCCCTACTCAAAGGATTCCCTGTTTTTAGTGATGAAAATCTTTTCCAGGTGAATTTTTACATCTTCAGTTGAAGGTCTGTCTATTCAATGAATTTTGAAGAGAACAAAACAGGTGGAAATCTGAAAGCACAAAACTTCCCAGCCAAGCCCCAGTAGCTTCAGCTAAGTTTGCAAAGAAGTATGCAGTCTGGCATTGTCATGCCCTTATGATTAGCAAATGCCAAACACTTCTGGTGGGTTACTGTGTTTTATTTGTTCAGCTGGTCACTGTATACATCTGAATTGATGGTTCTGTCTATGGAAAGAAGCTCATAAAAGACAACACCCTTCCAGTCTCACCAAGTTGAAAGCATAATCTTTTCCAGGTGAAATCTTGCTTTGGAGGTTATTTGTGGTGGTTCACCATGTTTCCTCCATGATTGGTTGCACATCACATTGTTATAGACAATCTATTTTTTATCTCCTGTCACTATCAAAAAAGGATAATTTTCTTCAAGTTTCTACATTGAAGTGCAGACAGAGATCTGTTGGTTGAGGTTAATCTCATTCAATTGATGTGGGAATTGAACATCAAGCCTGCTGATGTAAAATTGATGTAGATGATTTTGAACTCTCAATTTGGATATTTGGAAAATATCTGCAATCATCCTAGTCATATAATGGAGGGGTGCTAGAATAAGAATAGGGTGGAGGAAGTTCAGAGAACTACTACCTCTGTTGGTAGCAAAAAGACTCTCTCAGAATGAAAGGTAGATTGTATGATGCTTTTATGAGAATGGCTATGTTACATGGTAGTGAGATATGGGCTCTGACTGCAAAGGACATGTGTAGGCTGGAGAGGAATGAAGGTAGTATGCTCTGTTGGATTTGCAGCATCAGTGTGCATGACCAACAAAGCACAACTGTGTTGAGAGAAAAGTTAGGCATAAGAAGTATTAAATGTGGTATGCAGGAGAGGAGTCTGCATTGGTTTGGACATGTGATGCGTATGAGTGAAGACAGCTGTATACAGAAGTGCCTGTCACTGAAAGTGGATGGTTGAGAACCACTGGTTTAGGGACAAGTGCCTGCAAGGAGAAAGGAGAAGAGAAGGAAAAGGAGGCAACAGAGGAAGTGGAGCTTTCTGGTTCACGAGAAGAAAGAGAAGAGGATGCACAGCAAGTGACATCAGGGAGAAACGACAATGGTAACTGGGTGTCTGTGTACACTGCTCTTTGTAGATTTCCTATTTTACATATGGAAGCATAATAAGCATGCACATGCACACATACCCCTCCCCCATATAATTAAGTGTTGGATGGCAGAAGGGAGTACACCCAAACATCATACATATACATAGAAGAGGGGAAGACAATGTGCAGCCAGGGGAGCAAATCATCTATGTCATTATTAAAAGTAAGGGTGGGGGTGAGGTGGGGAGAGGTGCTACAGGTAAAAATGTGCAAACACACATGCTGTTTTCTACCCATAAAATCTCTAATAAAATAAAACCACTGTTATTGTTGCTCAGACTTCATCATCATCATCATCATCATCGTCATCATCATTACTATTATCATCAATATTGTCATCATCATCTTAAGTCTGTTTTACATGTTGGAGTGGGTTGGACAGTTTGCTAAGATTTGAGTCAGTTTATATTGGAGCTACAGCACTCCCCCATATAGAGCAAAGAACCACATCTAACTCATTTTCTCATCTGATTTTCTATGTTTTCATGGGTTGGGTAGATCTTTCCGACACAGTATTTTGCCATTTGTTGCTTTCTTTTGGCACATCTTGCATGAGCTTCAACATCCTGGGATCACCATTTTATCTCATCCAGCAGAGCATACTTGTTTCATTTCTCTCCAACCTTTGAACAGCTTCTGACTTTAATGCCTACATAACACAACTGTGAAGCATCACCCTTTGTACACAAAGCAGTTACTCTTTACTCACATACATGTATGTGTGTATGTATGTATGTATGTATGTATGTATGTATGTATGTATGTATGTACATATGTATGTATGTATGCATGTATGTATGTATGTATGTATGTATGTATGCATGCATGCATGTATGTATGTATGTATGTATGTGCATATACAGGTGTACCCCATATGGAAAGTTGGGTTACAGAATTCTGCTCAGATAGAAATTGCAAAGAATGTCTACTAATTTCAATAAATGCCTGTGATTCTTCCTTTATGACAACTCAGATAAATTTTAACAAATTTAAAAGCTAAAATCTTGGTTTGAACTTTTTCAAACCTGAGCTGCTTTCCTCCACCCTAACTTGTTTGCACATGTACTAATTCAACTGGCCTTGTTTTTATTGATTGCAACATACTTTCCAGCATTTATGTACTTCCTCACTGGACTTGAGTCTTACAACTAGCTTAAATCAAACAGTGCTTTCTCCCACTTCACTCCTTCATGCCTTTCATTCATTAATTCACTTATATCTCAGTATCCAAACAAAACAAGCTCTTTTTGTTGATACAGAACGTCACTGCTTTCTTTTGATTTTACTGTTTTACTATTTGGTGTACAGTTTTTGTTCATTAATGCTGCTGTTGGATTTAACTTCTAACTCCTAAGGTGTACCTTACATTCATCCTAGATTACTGAAATGAAACCAAAAAATCGAAGTGGAGACATAGTGCTAAAAAGGAGTCATAAACGTATTATGCTGGGCAAAAACTCAGCCATATTACAAAATCATTAACACTAGCAATGTCTACAATGAGAAAAATACATGACAAGACAAAAATTTGGTCAAGTGCTCAAGCAGTTCCTCCATTAAATGCAGGAATATTGTTTTCTGATTGATTTGAGGTGATACCTAAAATAGTGCAGCACCTCAGTGTGGATCAAGGATCAGATTAGACTGAACGTGTCATAACACATAAGGGTCATTAAGGGACAGCTACAAGTTTGTACCACAACTTCCAGAAAGTAGAAGGTACAACTTCCACTGCCAAACCTTTTCTTCCTTGTAAAGATTGCTTTGAAAGGTATTTAAGATGCCTAAATTTGTGCAATATTAAAATGACAGGTGCAGCTGCAAGTGTTGATACAATAACTGCTTTGATTATTCTGAGCTGAAGAAATTACTGAATGAAGTTATACACACTAACTAGTTTTACAATGCTGATGAATCTGGACTTTCTGAGAAGCACATATCTACTTGGACTTTTATTTCTGGTAAAGAAAAATTAGCATAACACTTCCAGGTTTTCAAAAATATCTTGATGCCTCTTGTAGGAGTATGTGCTACCAGTGATTTGAAATAAAAGCCACTACTTGTGTATCACTCCCAAATTCCAAGGGCTTTCAAGAGTAAGGTTAAGTTTAATTTACTTGTGATTTGACATTCATGTAAGAAGGCTTGGATGGCTATGAAAATGTTCAAGTTTGCCAGTCATTTTCTTTCTCTACTGTAGAAAGCTGCAGTGCCAAGCATAATATTTTCAACAAAGTATTACTCATTTTAGACAATATACCAAAGCTATTTAGTGAGGTTAAATGAGACAGTGAAAGTGGAATATATCTCCAGGAACCCAGCATTTATGCTCCATCCAATGAATCAATGTGTGACAGCTAACTTCAAAGTATATCATCTGAAATGAACTTCAAAACAACTCACAAAAACAATTGATGAAAGGATAAACATTTATAATAAGAAACTTCTTTAAAAAGTTCAGCATTATAAGACGCAGTAGATAACATAGCAATGGCCTGACTTTACCTGTGACTTTATGAATTTTTTTCCTACTGAATGTCAGCATCGACTTCAGCATAGTATTGCAACACAGGCAAATGATAGTAAGTTGAGGTCAAGGAACTTGAGTCTCATAAAGAAAATTTGTCTAATTTAGAAGCTGATTTTCCTAGAACAAGAGCAAGCCACAAAACAAGAGAATATAGACATTCCACCCACTCTACATCAGTGACTACAAAGAACATGGTTAATGGGTTGGCACTTACAGAGGAAGGTCAGTAAGTCTCTGCTAACAATGACCTTAATTGAGAACATGACATTACGAAAAGAGTTTTCTTTCCCAAAATTTTGATCAGACATATCTGAATTTATAATGTGGAAATTAAAGAAAAATGGATTTAGTGCCATGGAAAGATTTTCAGCAATGCAGAATTTAATACCTGGAAGTATATATATATATATATATATATATATATACACACACACACACACAAATGATAATGATGACAATATCATCATCATCATCATCATTATCATTTTAATGTCCACTTTTCTATGCTTACATGGAGCAAATAGAATTTGTTGAAGCAGATTCTCTTTGGCTGGATACCATTCCTGTTGCCAAAATCTGACCATTGGAGTTCCACATAATCAAGTGCGTTTTTATACTGTTTGTGACATATGTATGTATTTTGTTTATATTTAATTTTATCTCTGTTTTTTTTTTTGACATGAAATCAATACTTATATCAATTATGAAAGCTATACTTACAGCAAAGCATTAAACTAGAATTAACATACAAACAATATACACATGTCACCAACAAGATAAACACAGTGTTAATGATTTGTGAATCCAACAGCCAAAATATTTGCCTGATTATGTAGAATCCTAGTGGTCAAATTCTGATGGCAAAGTCTGTATGAACAAAAGTTGTTCACTGTAAACAAGACAGCACCTGCTGATGAACCGGAGATAGTTTGGAAATGTCAATAAAAATGAATTTACAAACTTTCTATTCCAAACAAAATGCAAGGTTGTTATAAAAAGATTTGAAAATAATTTTAAAAGCAGAATAAATTAGAACATGTTTTCAATATAACACATCTGTATGTGAGCTTGTATGTATGTACAGAGATAGAAAAAAGAGAGAAAATACGTGTGTGTGTGTGTGTGTGTGTGTAGCAACACTTTATAACTTGAACTACTAGGGTACTGAAAGAAGGTCCACCTGAAGAAAGCCACTAAGGAGCTGAGAATAGCTCATGGTAGTTACAGTTGACAAGGGACTACAAATGGAACTCCTTCTGTAGGTGAAAGCTTATTCACCCCTCACTACTTCACTCAGGCAAAGCATGCATGAAAAATTACACAGATGTGTAGAATGATCCAGTGGTGATGCTGGGCTTTGTATTTTTTTTCAACGCTCCCATGGTTACCAAGATAATCTACTATAATAATACTCTTGTGTTTATGAATGAGAAAGGGAGGGGTGGATAGATGAATAAAGAAGGAAAAGGTGATGTTATATTGTTTTCATAGCTCGCATGGTCACTGATGAATAAGGAAGGAAGGGGTGATGTCATATTTGGTAGTGAGATGATGAAAATTGTACGCTGAAAAAAATAAATCAAACAGCGTTTCAACTCTGTGTGAGTATATGTGTGTGTATGTAAAGGGGGTTATGTGAATGTGTGTGTGTGTGTGTGTGTGCGTGCACGTGTTTGTGTGTGTGTGTGTGTGTGTGCATGTGCACGTGCATTGGAAGTGGGATGGTTAACATTCAATGCTGAAAATAAAAATCAAACAGCGTTTCAACTCTGTGTATTTGGTATTTACTTATCAGCTCTTGTATTTAGTCACGGCCAGCTTTATGTGGCCTTAAGTCGGACCAGAAGGAAGGAAAACTTCCATCTCCTCTCTCAACATTACAGTTTACATCAGCGGCAACAGGATTGCAACATACAATTTCAAAACCAAGCAAGATATCATTTTATACAACAAGTTGCCTACTGTAGTTGGAAATGAAGTAAACTTTGAGGAACGAAAGCTTGCAATTTTGTAGTGGCTGGAGTGACCCAATAAGATGGTACACCTGTCCCTGGACTTTGAAAGTAGACATCCAACCACTGTCTGTGACAACGTTAGCCCCGAAAGAAGTCATCTGAAACGCACAATTGTAATTTCTGATGATTTGAAAGAATTTTGATGACCTTGAGGCAGAAGCAGTAAGTAGTTCCTTCAAAGGTGTGGCAGTTCTGGAAAGTGGGCGAGCTGACCTTACCGTTTAAGCAGCACATTCCAGCTGTCTCCCAGCCCACATTTTAGCATTGCAGAATTGGCAATTGAAGCACATTTCCTCTATATTTATGTCAGTGCGGATGGAGTAATTAAAGTTTGGTTCATACTTGAAAGCCCGTTGGTGCCAGTAATGGCTGTTGGTACTCATCACATCGTGGGCAGCTTCTCGCCATCGATCGTTCTGCTGAAACGTAGAACGTAGCTGGTGTTGGTCGTGTGAAGGTCTTGCAGCAATAGCAGAAAACACATTTGCAAATGATAATGCACAAATTGCACTGCACGTAAGGCACTCTGTGAAAGTGTAAAAGCAGTTTGGCCGGAGGACTCGTTTGCAAATGCTCTAATTGCCTTTAGTGCCAGTGCTGATGTGGTATGACGACTGAGGCAACTTCTCTTTTTCGGTGGCATTGAATGTCCAAAAGAAAGAGTGAAAGTACAGAAAAATTGTCTTGGAAAGTATGCGTAAAATTGAAGGGGGAAAATGTGATAAGAAACGGCAAAGAAATAGATAAACTGACAGGTATTAGTATGTATGTGTGCATTTGTATGTATGTGTGTATTTGTATGTATGTATGTATGAGTGTGTATTCTCTGTTTATATATATGGTAGTAAGTAAATGTGTTTTAAAAAAGATTTTGAAGAAACTCACAGTTTGTAGGAAAGAAATGTTTGACTGAGTTTTTGGAAAATCTTTTTTCACATTTACTTATTACCATATATATATATATATATATATATA
>NC_068985.1:32184082-32195639 GCF_001194135.2 Octopus bimaculoides
AGACTCCAATCTGATTTGGCAGAGTTTCTACAGCTGGATGTCCTTCCTAACGCCAACCACTCCGAGAGTGTAGTGGGTGCTTTTACGTGCCACCTGGCATGAAGGCCAGTCAGGAGGTACTGCCGGGTGGCACGTAAAAGCACCCAATACACTCTCGGAGTGGTTGGCATTAGGAAGGACATCCAGCTGTAGAAACTCTGCCAAATCAGATTGGAGTCTGGTGTAGCCATCTGGCTCACCAGTCCTCAGTCAAATCGTCCAACCCATGCTAGCATGGAAAGCAGACGTTAAACGATGATGATGATGATGATGATATATACACATATACATATACATCATGTGATTGACCAGGCTACTGGATGCTGCACTTTGCATTGTTTTAGCTTTTGAATGCAGGCCAACATTCCTCCTGATTGGAGAGTTAGTTCACCACAGGGTTACCCATTTACAGCTCAATGAATCGGTGCAATGTGAAACAAAGTCTTTTGGTTCAGAACACAATGCACCGCTTGGTCTGGGAATTGAATCCATGATGTAGTGATCGTGAGTGCAACACCCTAAGCAACAGGCCACATACCTTCACATGTATGTATATATATATATATATATATATAAAAACAAATAGTAAATGAGTATATGCATATATACGTACAGATATGTGCATACCGACATCCACCTGTATGTATAGGTGCATATCTGGGTACAGGACATTGCAAACAAACGTAGACGAGAAAACACACGAGCCACATAGAGAACATTCTACTTCATCAGCTACCCACGTTTTAACACCGGCGTTTCAATATATATATCACTATACTTGACATTTGTTGATATAGAGAAAGCTTTTGACTGGGTCCCCTGCTCCCTCATCTGGTGGTTGCTACAGAAGATAGCATGGTGTGGATGAGTGGCTAGTGAGAGCCATCCAAGCCATGTAAAGGAATGCTGTCAGTAAGGTAAAATTTAGCCATGATTATTGCAATTAATTTAGTGTGCAGGTAGGAGTGCATCAAGGCTCTCTTCTCAGCCCCTTCTTCTTTATCATAATCCCTCAGACCATAAGAGGAGAATTTAAAACTGGTTGCTCGTGTGAGCTTCTCTATGTGGATGACCTTATTCTTATAGCTAAATCTATAGTAGAATTAGAGAAGAACTTTCAGGTTTGGAACTGGAATTAAAGGGCCTTAGAGTTAGTTTAGCAAAGACCAATGTACTAGTAACCAGCAGAGCAGACAAATTACTAATCTCTTCAGGGAAATGACCTGGAGGCAGAAATTCCATATGGTGCACCCAGTGCAAGGTATGGACACAGAGATGCAGTAGAATCATGGGAAGGTTAACAACGTGCTGGATGTGCAGGAACAATAAATGCTAAGAACACACAGGAAATAGATTTCTTCCAATGCCTGGGGGATCCTTGGAGGTAGAAGATAGTTTCCATTATCTAGGTGACCAAATTAGCAATAGAGGAGGATGTTCTGAAAGCATAATTGTCAGAATTAGAACTGGCTGGGCAAAGTTCAGTGAAATGTGGACTGTGACTTAAGAAGACGTGATGGCTTGAAAGAAATGAAGCCACATGCTCCATTCAATGTACAATGTCAGTGTACATGTATTACAAAGTGTAAATATGTTGAAAGAAAAATTGTGTCTAAGAGTCATCAGTTGTAATGTGCAAGAGAGAAGATTATTGCTGGTATGATCATGTGATGCATGTGGATAAAGACAGCTGCATAAAGAAAGCTGATCTTTAAATGTGGAGGGAACTTGTGGAACAGGAAGACCCATGAAGAAGTGTGATGAAGTGGTGAAAAATAATCTTCAGACGTTGAGCCTTATAGAAGATATGACAAAGGACTGAGATGACTGGCAATTTGCTGTGCTTGAGAAGACACACTCAACTAAGTAAAATTGAGGTCATAAAGGCATGTAATCTATGTCCACTCCCTTGCATACAAATGTGTCCCTGACAAATCTCTTATCCTCAATCAATGTTTCAAACACCTTCAGCCCCACCATAAAGGAGGTGTTTGTATTCCCCTCCCATCTATTTTCCACTCTCTCTTCACACCCTTGCAAACTTACTTGCATACAACATGTCCCTGTTGAATCTCTTCCTCACAACATATCCTCCTAACACCCTCTCCTTCTATTTGTGTCCAATCACTACATTTCTTCCTCTTCATCTCCTATTCTCACAAATTTACCCACCCACTCACCCTATCCAACTCTGGGTGAGTTATTTGACAACCTCACTGCTGATGGTACCATGTTATATGCACCTAATACACCCTGTAATGTGGTCAGTGTTAGGAGGGGCATCCAGCTGTAGAAACCATGCTAAAGCAGACAGTAGAGCTTGGCACAGTCTTCTGACAAACCATCCCAATATCTCTAGCAAGAAAACACTATGAAGAGAAAGTCAAAATGAAGAAATGCTATGGTTCCATCTTATGGAACTTGATTGGGAAGACTTTTGTTGTAGTGTCATCAATGTGCTGCAAAAGCCTACAATACATGATGACGGTGATATATATAGATAACAGGATTATTTCAGTTTCCATCTGCCAAATCTACTCAGAAGGCTATGGTCAACCTGGGGCTGTAGTTGAAGACACTTGCCTTAGGTAGCTGGGAAGCAAACTTCTTAAATACACAGCCATACTTGTGCCTATATATATATTTTTTCATTCATTCATACACATATTCTATATGTTATACATATATGAATACATGTGCATGTGTATGTGTATTATCATTTTCATTTAGCATCTACTTTCCATGCTGGCATGGGTCAGACGAATTATAAATATATATATATATATATATATATATATATATATATATATATATATATATGGCATTTCTGGATATTTATACATAATACATAAAACTACATATTTACAACCTATTATGTATATATATTTGTATAGCATCATCATCATTACCATTATCATCATTATTTCACTTCTACTTTCCATGCAAGCTTGGTTTGGATGTTTTGACAGGATCCAATAGTTGAAAGATCAAGGTAGCTCCACTATGTCAATTTTGGCTTGGTTACTGTGGTGATATGCCTTTCTTAATGCTAGTTATATTACATAGTGTACTGAGTGCTATTTTTTTCATATCACTAGCACTGGTGAGGGTACCATGTATTTTGGAAGACTAAAAAGCCTCTACTGAGTAGGAGTGTAGTAGAGAGGAAAGTGAATTTATGATAGGTGTTTAGAGGTTGATATAATGATTGAAATGACAGGAACATGTTTGGTATTGTGGAAGAGATATGTGGCTACCCCACATAACGTAAGGTTGGATGGGAGTAATTGAGGTACAGCCAAAAATAAAAATAAAAATAGAGGTATCTGAGCATACAACCAAGGAACAAGAACATGACGAGAATAGATTGTTGGGATAAATCTGGATGAGTAGGTGAGTAAAAGTTGTAAGAGTGTAGGGTAAGAATGAGAGGTTTTATAAGGGGTAAGGGGGGGGCATGTAGTAAACGATGAACTAGGGTGGAGAAGTGATTCATAGTAAATATGAGTAGGTTAATTAAATAAGAAGGAAGTATGGGTCTTAATAGAAGTTGCTCAGGGGAGAGGAAGTGATGGCTGGCAGTACAGAAAGTGTGAAGGGCAGCAGAATAATACAGTAAAAATGGAAGGCTTTTTATGCTGGCATGAATTAGACAGCTCAATAGAATTCAGTGAGTTGGAGGGTCAATTTTTGCTGCAATGTCTCAGTTTTGACATGATTTCTATGGTTATATGCTTTTTTGTCATGGCACAAGAACTAGTGAAATTACTTGCTATCTTTGTTAACTTGAAAGATTAAAGAACCTCTATGACTGAAAGAGAAATTAGGAGAGAGGGTGGTTTCTTTAGGCAAAGTATTATGAAGTTAAAAGTATGACAGAAGAAATAGGGTTATTGTTAGTGGAAGGTGTTCCTGGAAAGACAAGCAGAAACTGTAAGAGAGGGAAGTAATGGAAGAAAGGAGAAACAGTTGTGTCAGGAGACATTAATGAGCCGCAGAGAGATAGGAGGACAGTTGGGTTTTTTTTACAGGAGGAGATTCAGAGCTACCTCCAACTGCACATTATATGTGGGTGGATGGAGAATGAGAAATAAAGATGATAGTGATGAGGAGCCAGAACATACTCTCAAGGTAACTTGTTCAAGAGGGTGAATAAAAGAGAGCATGGTCATAGAAGAATCAGGAAGATATATGTGTATGTGTGTGTAGGGATGAATACGTATATGTATGTACATGTGTTCATATGTATGAATACACACACACACACACACACAAGCAGACAGATGGAGATATAGATAGGTAGATGCAGATATATTGATATACCTATATATGTGTGTGTGTGTGTGTGTGATATTTTCTGTTTGTCTTTTTATTTAATCCTGAAAAAAAAAAACCCAAATATATATAGATCAAAATAAAGAGGGATTAATAAGAGATTGTATAAAATCCATTATATTTGTGTTTGTATGTGTGTGTGTGTATGTGTATATATATATATATATATATATATATATATATGTGTGTGTGTGTGTGTGTGTGTGTGTGTATATATATATATATTCTTTCCTTTCCTGAGCGTTCAGTAACACAATATCTGTATCACGTACTCGCGTTGTTTTTTTTTTTTTTTTTGTCGTTTTTCTTGTTTGAACTCACTATGTATATTGGTTAGTTGTCCTTAAGTCAGAAAAAAGCACAGTATGCCATCATCACTATCACACACACACAATGTATGTGCGTGCGCGTGTAGATACTTATAAGATCAGTCTTAGATGTAAGACACTTTTCTTCTGCAACTCCTTTATATAATTCGTTTTGTTTTAATCTTGTTTTAATTTTCCAGAGAAAATTGTGAATAAAGTAAGAAAAGAGAGAGATTAATCCATTTTTCTGTGCCAAGACAGCACTGGACCCCTAACAATTTATTAAGAAGTGACGTACTCAATTTCTGCCAGAATAACGTATCTCCACGATTAGTAACTTATTTCATGTATCTCAAAAGGAAATCTTTTGGCTAAAACAACTAACAACCTTCTTACCTCACCCTTGTTAACAAATACAATTCCAAGTGACAAAGACAGCACTAACATTGAACACTTGTGATTAAGGAATTGTTAGAAATGACTCCGTTGTTCTGTCGCCCGCACTATCCCTAGATTTCAGACGAGATTACAGAGCAACTGATGCTAAAGAAACGTAATACTACAATATATATTCTTTCCTCGCTTGAATCTGTCAAAAAAAAAAGTGTTACGTTTACTCTCTTCCTCCCTTTGTGTGGGTGTGTGTGCATGTATGTATGTAAGTATGTATATTCGCGCGCGCACGCACTCGTAGGTACGTGTACACATACAGACACGCACTATCTTTTCATAGTCACCGCCTGTCACCACAATGTATATATTTACTGAAAATAATCGAAATTCATGCTAGTTGGTTTTTCATTTATTTATTTAATAAAACTTTTCGCAGTTGTGCTATTTCTGCACACAGCTGATCGACCACTGTTAGACTGGCACGCACACTCAGTCATACACTCAGACGAAACTTGATGTCAAAGCATTCTTTTACGCTATTTCTAAATTGTCTAGTAGTTCGGACGTTTTCAAAAATATTTTTCCATATAAGTGGACGACACTTTGTTTCTCCTTTTAACACACGTCAAACAAATTACAAATATCTAACTCATTGTCTTCTGTGTGTCATTTTGCAACGAAATGTTGACAGCTAGTTAGCCTGTGGCCTAAAACTACAAAATTTCTAGCCCGTTGATTTGCCAAGGGATATATTGAAATTAATTATAAAGAAAATTATGTCAGCCAAGGAAATTAAGCTAAAACCAAATATAAATTTCCTGGAAATGATTATAATAAGTTATTAAAACGCGATGGTTTAGAGTGGAATATAATAATTCTTCTCTGTCACCCATCTACTTTCGTTATTCTACTTGATGTTACAAACTTCAATATACCTTATTGAAACTTATTAACGACGTGAAAGTATCATCCGAAATTAAATAAGGTTTGTTATATTGTTTTATATTCGGGTATTTTCTAATTATAGTGTGGGATAAAAAAAAATGCAAGAATTGGTACAACTGTCAACAGTTTACTAAAAATAACAAAAAACTACACACTCCATCAGTTTCCGAATGTCTTTATTATAATGCAGCCTCTATTTTAGGTCAATTTAATTCCTTTATACCCGCGAAAAAATATTGTCAGGCCCTTTAAAGAGCCTGAATTATATGTAAGAAATAGGAAGTGGTGAAAGGGAATGGTGCGCTTTCTTCCACCCCCCTCTCTCTCTTAATTGACTAGCCCTTGTCGTTTCTTTCAATAGCAGAATTCTTATTTTGGATAAAATTCAACTGTATTTTGCTTGAATTGACCAGGTATTGGTGATTGCTTTTAAAATTCCAGTTCATTTAACAAGTTGATGTTTATGTCTGTTTTTCTTCTTTCAAATTAGTGAGGGGATGATCAACAGTTAGAACATATTTTGAAATTGTTTATAACTTTTTGGTATACTGATATAATATGTAAAAGGATTGAGATTTAGATATACTTTGTTTATTCTTTTTTAAAGAAGAAAAATACTCTAGTTAGATTCTGAAGATCAGTAAATTAAAAGTAATTGCCGTTAAAGAAAATATAGCCTTTAACATTTAGGTAATGATAATGAAAAGTTTCTTTAGATTTGGCATCAAAATGTCATTCAATATTTGTACTTACTAATGTGCAGTTATTCTAGGATATTTTTTCTGAATTTATTTCAAATGTGTTAGTAATTATCAATGACATTACTACTGGACTGGCTTATGGAATCTAGAGAAGTATTGGACCTTTCGAAATTATCAAAATTAAGAGATTTACTTTTTAGGAATTTCAAATCAGAAACATTCTGCTTAGCGTGATAAATTTTTGTAAAGTTTGTTAAGATTAAAAACAAAATTTGTGTTTTCTAACAGACTCGTCCAACGGAACATATTTTTTTTATTTTGCAGATTATTTCCTTCAATAATTTCCAAACTTTATGGCATTCTCTACGAAAATATATTTTAATATACTCATAAAACGTTGAAGATTAAAATTTAAGAAAGAATACCCATATATTTTGGTAACATCACATAATAGTCACATAAAAAAAGTTTGACATATGTTAAACTTGCTACATTTGTCCATAGTTTGGAACTCCAGGTTTATTCCAACTGTTTTCGCTGCATACAGCAGTAAGAATTCTCACAAGAGAAAGTTTTGACACAGGAAACTGAATAAGTATACAAAGAGAGCTGCATTTCAGGTTGCGATGGCTGACAGAAGGATTGTAAAATTAAATGTTGGCGGTATGTTTTATACGACTACTCGCGAAACATTACTTAGTCAGCCGGACACCTTGTTCTACGAAATTCTATCCAAAGAATCCAATTGGCCTCGAGACGAACGAGGAAGTTATTTTGTGGACAGAGATGGACACTTGTTCAGGTAAGGAAACATTTCAAATTTATTTTTCTCTCACGAGTTGTTTTTCAGTTTCCAAGTTATTTCAAATCAATCAGGCGTCTTAACCTTGACCATTCTGTCTTTTTGAAGATCCAAGATTACATCATCCAATTAGTTCTTTTTTTTTTTACAGATGGTTAAATGTGATCTAAGAGATTTGGCTGCTATTTCTAGCAGGTCAAACGACCTTAGAAGCTTCTCTCGTTGGTTCTGTTAAAGAACTTTTAAACTCAAATCTATTTTTATGCCACTGCACCGACTTGTGTGTATAATTATGTATGTGTTTTTAGGAATATAATAGATGTATGGACGTGTACGTAGGAATGTGTGGTATTGTTTACGTTTATCCCCAGGGCTGCTCTGATCAAGCAAACATGTGTTCAAAGGTATTCCAGCGTGACCATCTCGACATTTTGTATTGCTAGAACTAAACTGTTGAATGCATCCTGCCTTTCTTTTTGACGGTAGAGTGTTAAAGAAATTTCGTCGCTACTTCTGATAGATCAAATGACGGCATAGAGACTCCCCCGTTGGCTTGTGATATATTTAAGAATGGGTCAGTTGGGCGTTTGTTATGAACTACTAACACATAAATTAAGATTTTGAATTCTTAGTTTTTTTCCCCCTCCTGTCTTTGAATGCAGTGCTTGTACACGTCTTGGAAATGTCACCTGCAACAGACTAGTGTCCCATCGAAAAGGAGATTTATGTCTCATGTTTTTCAAGCCATTTTTGTTTTTGATTCTCGGTTGTACTCAGTAAGAAAGACATGAACAGCACACGATATGGTTTCCTCAGTCTTATTAACCCGTGTGTAAATCGATATGTAATATTCATATGACATTATGTTTGCGTGTATTTGTTTTTGCAAACTATTTTGCATAGACTTACAGATTTGCATAAATACATTTTTAGTTTCTGAGAGAGTTTTAGAGCAAAGTTTGAACAATTTTCTTACATATTCTATGGTGTACTACTTTATTTTTTAACAAACTCAGATTGTTACATCTATATCATCTGGTGATTCCTTTTCGCCTGGTTATTGATTATAAGTAGCTTATTGAGAGAATACAAGCATTACTAAATTAGCTGGGGCTGATGTGGTCTAACAAGGCTGAAAGTATGACCTTTGGTTCATAGATCAATAAGTTCCCTCAATAAAGTCTGAAGCTCAACTTGAATTCACTGTATGTAGATTGTATTCATTCATATGAGGTCTATATGTCAAATAATATTATTTCCATCCATGTGGAAATTCTGGTATTTGTATGTGAAATTGTTTGTTCATTCATTTATTAACACTTTGTGTACGCTAACAATTTAAACATAATAGCAATAGCAATAGAACTTGCAAAACATTACTTTTTAAATCCACATGTATATATATTTACATTTAAATACGTTGAAAATGCCATTTAATGTAAATAAATAAGCAAATAAAATCTAAAAAAAAAAAGTCGACAGGTGATCAAATAAGTTTTGTTAAACCTAGTAAGTTTTTTTATTACAATAAGGAATGTGTATGTAACTATAATTCCAATCTTTTACAAAAAACATGGTCTCTTTTTTGAAATAGCTCAAAAACCCTGAGTTTGTTTTGGGGTAGATAATATGACGTTTATACCTTTCCCAGAGGCATTAGTGTGAAACTTAAACTATGTTTGGGTAGAATGTTCTACAATGCTTGCTCATTCACATAAAATCTGTTATAAATTACAAAAATTTATTATAAGATACTAAATGATATCTATTTCCATTAATTCTAATTCTGATATTTCCTTTGAGAAGTGCACACACAGAGACTTCTAGCAGTAGCTTCTTAGATTGCAAGGTCAACTCTGTCTTAGGAATGCTAAAATATCTTCCAATAATATATTACTATTGAGGCAGTGAGCTGGCAGAGTTGTTACTGCATCAGAAAAAATGCTTAGTGACATTTCTTCTGACTTTATGTTCTGAGTTCAAATTTTACTGAGGTTAACTTTGCCTTTCATCCTTTGAGTGTTGATAAAACACTGGAGTTGATGTAATCAACTTGCACCCTCCCCTGAAATTACTAGCCTTTTGCCAAAATTTGAATTCAATGATTACTTGTTTCAGCCACTGGACTATTATCTTGAAGGGTTTTTTTCTGGCATGAATCAATCCCATTACTTATTTTTTTTTTTTTTAATCTGGTACTTATTCTATTGGCTTCTTTTGCTGAACTGCTAAATTACAAGGATGTTAACAAGCCAACATCTGTTGTCAAGTGCGGTGGAGTGGGGACACACACACACACGCACGCACGCGCGCACACACACACACACACACACACACACACACACACACACACACACACACACACTAAATTTCTTTCAGTTTCCATTTGCTAAATCTACTAACAAGACTTTGGTTGGCCCAAGTCTACAGAAGACACTTGCCTTAAGTGCCACACAATGGGACTGAATCTGAAACATTGTGGTTGGGAAGTAAGTTTCTTTTCACATAGCTGTGTCTGTGCCTGTGTCCAGAAAAATTTGTTTTATGCCTATTGAAAAGAAATCAGTGTTATTATTGGTGAGAAGTTTCTGTAATATTGCACTATTTCCCATAAGATATGATTTAAGTAGCTATGTTGAAACATGAACAGAAAATCTCTTTGTCATCTAGAGAGATATAACAAAACAAAAAATGAGAAAGAAAGGAAGAAAAATTCTATGCGATGCCATTTTTAACAGAAATTCAGAAACTTTGTGACATCATATGCTATCAAAGGAATGTAAAAGTTTGTTTTGTCCTCAACTTTCTATATTCACTGTTTTTCTTGTGAAATATCTTTAAGGTTTCTGGTGTTTGTCTTAATTTATCCTTAGGGAAATGTCCTAAACTCACAGGAATACAATCAAAAATGTTGTCTTCTGGTAATCCTTGAGAAATTCATCCTGACGGTACTCATTGCTAGCCAAGTAATATCCATGGTAAATTTTGAACTCAGCAATAGGGGCTAATGAAATGAACCTTACTTTTATAAAGCTCTTATTTCATTTAGTAGTGAACATTCATTTCATAAAGTACTTATTTACAACTACATGAAAGAGGGCATTGAAAATTAAATATCTTTTCTGTGGACACAATACAACTCCAGTCAGCTAGCCAGCCAACCATGTAATATAAGCTATCAAGTTGTTGTTTAGTAGGCCAGTACTATAGCTAACAACTCAGCTGAACTATAGATATTATTTATTGTGTTATTCTTTTGTTGGTAAACTGCTCCATTTAGAATATTTCCTTTATAATGATAAAGAAGCAGATTTGTTGCATTGTTCTTTCATCTAATAATCATAAATTTAAATTAGGTGGTTGTTTTTTAAAATCATTTTCGAAAATATAATCACTTATATATATATAATTGAGATATTATTGGGGGGAAATGTGTATAGAATGATGTCACACATGCTCTTACTGAATCAGATGTAATTTTCAAAAGTGAAGACTGTTGGATGAGAACAACCATATCAGATTGTGTGTGGATGAGAACAACCATAACAGATCGTGCACATCACTTACCTTGGATGAAATTTAGGAGTTGGTTAAAAAGTTCATAGGCTGACCAAGGAATGTGACCAAATGAGGTTTATTTTTCAACATAATCCTCCTTGCAGTCTACTCACTTCTTCCATTGATGTTGCAATGCTTGGATCCCATTGGTGAAGAAGCTTTCATTCTGTTGGTCAAAAAAGTCATCAACAACAGATATAATGTCATCGGACTCTCACTCAGAGTAAAAGGCAGACTGTATGACGCATGCGTACGAACAACCATGCTACATGGCAGTGAAACATGGGCTGTAACTGCTGAGGACATACGTAAGCTCGCAAGGAATGAAGCCAGTATGCTCCGTTGGATGTGTAATGTCAATGTGAATACCCGTCAGAGTGTAAGTATCTTGAGAGAAAAGCTGAACATTAGAAGCATCAGTTGTGGCGTGCAAGAGAGACGATTGCGCTGGTATGGACATGTGGTGAGAATGGAGG
>NC_068985.1:32196093-32197958 GCF_001194135.2 Octopus bimaculoides
CGGGTGACACGTAAAAGCACCCACTACACTCTCTGAGTGGTTGGCGTTAGGAAGGGCATCCAGCTGTAGAAACTCTGCCAAATCAGACTGGAGCCTGGTGTTGCCATCCGGTTTCACCAGTCCTCAGTCAAATCGTCCAACCCATGCTAGCATGGAAAGCGGACGTTAAACGATGATGATGATGATGATGATGATCACTGTGCTGCTAGTTTCCAGCCAATTGTTTTTCATGTAGGAGAACAGATGGTAGGTGGAGCCAATTAAGGAAAATAGGAAAGGTGATCAACCAGTTCAAAGCCACAGTCACATACAACAGCCATTGACAGCAAGGATTTGTGTGCCGGAGCATTTTCCTGATGAAACAAGACCCCTTTCATCAGTCTTCCTGGGTGTTTGGTCTTGATAGCCTTTTGTAACTGCCTCAACATAGTACTCACCATTGATGGTGTGGCCCATTTGAAGATAATCATCAAACACAATGCCTTTTGCATCCCCAAAAAACTAAGGCCATCACCTTCCCTGCAGATGAAATGACCTTAACCCTCTTTGGAGCAAGATTGTCTCTTTGTCTTTGTCTCAAAGTGATGAAGCCAACACTCATCCTGGGTTAGGAAATGTTCAAGGAAACCAGCAGGATCTGCCTCAAACAATGTCAGATTCTGCTGTGATGTGATCAGCCTGCTGTGCTTTTGGTTAGTTGTCAGATGTGACACCCACCAAGCAGAAACCTTCATCAAGCCCAAGTTCATTGTGCAGAATATTCTTGACTCTCTCACAGGATATGCTAATAGCATTGGCTATTTGATTTATAGTTTATCACCTGTCATCTATCACAATGTGGTGAACATGGTCAATGTTTTCCTTGGTGGTGGCAGTTTCAGGATGTCCAGACCTTGGGTCATCTTCAAGGCTCTCCCTTCCCCTCCTAAATTCAGTTGCCCACTTTCGCATGTTGATAAAGCTGAAAGCTTCATCTCCTAAAGTAGCAACTCTATCAACATGAATGTCATTGGGGTTAAGCCATTTTACTGCAGGTAGTTGATAACACCATGATGGCAAATTTTGTCCATTTTCAAGAGAAGTACTACTAGTTACTTTTGAAATCTTCTTTGAACAGTCAGATGTCAGTTTGCATGGAAAGAAACAATACAGTTATTAATAAGATTTTGAAATTAATGCATGCAAGATTTCACCAGCCCACCATTGTAAGTGGAAGAAGAAGACCAGGTAGACATGGGATGAAGTAGTCAATAATCCCTAATCTCATGATGATGAGCCTTACAAGGGACACAATGAAGAACCAAGTTGATTTGTAACATGCAGTAGTCAAGATGACCTGCTCATCTATGTAACACTAGCCCTTTTGATACCAACCTATCTTGGACAGTACCAGGTTGTATGAATTAAAGTTTATTTTCAATAGGTTTCAATTAAACCTTTCCATCAAAATTTCATGTTAATGTATGTTACAAATGTCAGCTTTATAATGACAAAGTTATTTTACTATGTTCTTCATTATTTTCAAAATAATTCAAACAAAGGCAATGTACTCCAACAGAAATATAGTAACAAAAGGGTTAAAAATGGTAGTAGTAGTAGTAGTAGTAGTAGTAGTAGTAGTAATAATAGAGACTGGAGGTATATCATCATCATCATCATCATCATCGTTTAACGTCCGCTTTCCATGCTAGCATGGGTTGGACGATTTGACTGAGGACTGGTGAAACCGGATGGCAACACCAGGCTCCAGTCTAATTTGGCAGAGTTTCTACAGCTGGATGCCCTTCCGAACGCCAACCACTCAGAGAGTGTAGTGGGTGCTTTTACGTGTCACCCGCACGAAAACGCCACGCTCGAAATGGTGT
>NC_068985.1:32198694-32209041 GCF_001194135.2 Octopus bimaculoides
ACACACACACACACACACACACACACACACATACACACACATATATATATATATACCTCCAGTCTCTATTATTACTACCATTTTTAACCCTTTTGTTACTATATTTCTGTTGCAGTACATTGCCTTTGTTTGAATATATATATATATATATATATATAAATGCATTCACACATTTAGGTTCCTCACTCAATGTGTCTCTGTCAAGTTATCTACTTCTCACCACTCTTATATCTTTATCACCCATCCCTCTATCATTCGTGCTGTGTTATTCTGCCACTGTAATTAATGAAAGCAGAACCTGTTACTACATATTATTACCCTTCCTGTTCTGTTAGTCTTTCTCCCTTAACCACTTCCTATTGACATCCATCTCTTACTCTTGGCATCAATTACTCTCACTGACCAGACACTACCCCCTGTTTACTTCTGATCACCTCCAACCCTATTTCTCTCAGTGCTTACTCTCTGTATCTACACTCTTGTAACCTTTACCCACCCTTCCTGATTATTCTGATAGCATTCTCTCTTCATGTTATCCTCCTGGATGTGTTTTTGTGAGGGTACACTTTCTCCTCATCACTATCATTTTTATCTCTCTTTCCTGCATCCCTATACCTTCTCATATATTATGAGTGGTAGTTTTGAATTTCCTCTCACTCAATTCATTCTATCTTTATCATCTTTGTCTCTGTCTCTCTCTCTCTCTCTCTCTCTCTCTCTCTCTCTCTCTCTCTCTCTCTCTCTCTCTCTCTCTCACACACACACACTAACCCATGACACTATTCTTCCCATTCCCTTCTATTACCCATTTCCCTGGCATTGTCTCTGTCAATCTCTCCCTTTCACAACAATAAACGTGTTCCTCTTACATTACTCTAATTTCTCTCAAAACCTAGCCTAAAGTCATCACTCTCACTTTTATTTTCCCTCTCAGTTGTAAAAGCTCTCTGGTCTCTCAAGTTAAAAAGTGACCTAACAAGTGCTGGTGCCACAATGAAAATGGATTAGAAAATCAAGCAGACAACATGGGGTTAAGAGGACTCTTTAGTCTTATTTGGGGAATGACAGCCTCTTAGGTGCCGGTGCCATGAAAAATGCTTCTAGTACACTCAGTAAAATGGTTAGTGTTAGGAAAGGCATCCAGCCATAGAAACTATATCAAAACTTTGATGTTTGAGCAAGATGTATTCATCTGACCTGTCCAGGTCTGTAACTCTAGTAAGAGTTGATGTGAGCTTTGTTAAACCATCCAATACATGCCAGTATGGAAAACCGATGTAAAATGATGATTATGGTATATTTTATCATGGAATAGCACTGAAAACCCACCCCATCATCAACTTTCTTTCACATCAAATCCTAATCCTAACACTATTTTCTTTTTCCTTGTCCCTTCTATTACTCCCCTGGCAATGTTCCTTCTTTTACTCCATCTTCTACCAACTTATATGTTGATGATCTAGTTCTTGTACTGAATCTATGGGGGTATTAGAGAGGAAATTTCAGGCATGGTGCCTAAATCTAGAATCAACAGGCTTCAAGGTAAACTTAGTAAAAGATTTTAGAAAGTGGGAAATAAGACAGGACCTTGGTATCTTCAGGAAAATGGGCTTGTTCAAAATGTAGAAAAAAAGGAGATATAAGCCCCTTATGCCATACCAAATATAAGCTATGGACTTAGGTATACTGGACTCACAGGTAGACTAACAGAATATATGCTTTTATATGCATCTGATGTCTCAGATGATTTTTCATGCAATCTACAAAAAGGTGATGCTGATGTCTGATCAATGCTACACTTGAATGAGTTAATTTGTAAAGCTTGTTCTTGAGCAGCAAGAATCAGTCCTTCTGGTCTTTAGAAAAACCATCTCCAGAATTATTCATCAGCTTCATCTGATGTTTGCTGGAAAAAAAGTCTCTGTGTAGGACTTTCTCTTTCCATCTGTTGTCAAAACTGTTTTCCAGTTCCTCATTTTGTTTTTGAATAAATAGATCATATTTTTAACAGCCCCGACCATCTCCAGGCATTTTAGAATCTATTAGTGAGGAACCATATCATAAGCCATTTATAGGCTTGTCAATCTTCTATAACAGTTCCTCAAAATTGCCTTATCTATTGGCAACTGATTCTTTGTTACTCATGATCACTTCCTGCAGCTTTCTCCTCATCTGCTAGTAGTTAATTTCTTGCAAGATGGTCATACAATTTCTTTCCTATTATTCCACTTAGAAATTTCCACATCATAGGCAAACAAGCAGCCAAACGATACTTAATGACCACACTTGGCTGAGCCCTTCTGAATCAACACAGCTCTTTCTTTGACCATCTATTCTGGTACAGTACCTTGGTGTACACAGCCTTGCGGAAGTTTTTGTGGTTTAGGATGTAAATTCATCAAAACCTTGAACCAAAACCCTGAACTAGGCCTGGGCCTTCCAATTTCTCATCTTACCAACTCTCGCTTGAATATCATTCAACATGATGGTAATGTCCTCTTGTATCTCCATGTCATTGAATTCTTCTTCCACTTCATGTTCCAAAACAAAGTTGATTCTTTGGGATCAGGTAACTCTGCTTCTTCCTTATTTCCTCCAACCGTAGAACAGCTTCTGATTTATTCTAAACAGTTGATTCTGTTGAACTGTAGGCATCTTTCTTTGTATCTTTTGATCTTAATTCCATTCGCTTCAATCTTTTATCTTAACATATTCAATATAAATGGAGTGCCCTTATCCACTAGGCGATATTCTTTATTCATATTGTTTTGTTCTCTTTCATTGAGCCACTTACTTCCTTGATCTTACTTTAATCCTTCCACCATGTATTGATACTTACTTTTATTCTATTTTTCCAGAATGGTTCTTTGTTTCTCTGTACTTTCTCATCTCTAAACATTCTCATTTTCTCTGTGATGGCACAAGCAGTAGAATACATCAAGGAATTTAACTCGAAGTTCTCCTTAATTGGAATTCTCCTGACAACTTTATTCACTCTCCTGAGTTCTGATCTTAGCTTTGCTCTATCACAGGTCATCAATGGTGGTAACCTTTTCCTTTCTTCCAGAATTCCTTCACAGAAAGTTGCTAGTTCTGGGCTAATTTCTTCTGGCAACTATCTAGTGTGAGGTACAACTATCTAGTGTGAGGTCTTTCATCTTTTTGGGGTCAATAAAATAGGTACCAGTTGAGCACTGGGGCAACATAATCGACCAGCCTCCTTCCTCAAGTTTTCGAGCCTTGTGCCTATAGTAGAAAGGATTATGATTATGTTACTCCTCACCTGATGTCAATCATCTCATCTTCCCCACCTCCCTCCAACTCATATGTATCATTAGTCACCCTCACCCAACCCAATTTCTTCAGTTGATACCTGTTTTCTCTTCCCTGCCTTCTATCCCTGAAGACTTGTTCTTTCTTATATTCATTTTCTCACCCATTCCCTATCTCTATCCATCTTTTCTTTCTCATACACTCTAGTAACCTCTATATAACTCTATACATTTGCACTCCCTGTTTTCTATCCCTAGTCACTTCTACTTACTTTGTATTTTGAGGGTCTACCCAGTACCTCATCACCAGCTCCACTCCAGCCACTCCCCTCCTGTCTTCTATAATGTGAGTAATCATGCAGTTCTTCTACAGCAAGAAGTCTGTTCTGGCCCCTTCTCACACTTGAACCTCTTGTTATATCCTTACGCCTCCAATATCATAGTACAGTTGATATTGTCAACAATAGATAAAGAATAAACTGTAACAGTGTTATGACAGTGCAAAATAGAAACAGTTGCACTAACAAACACACTTTTACAAACTAACAATCAATATTTGCAACACACTCACTCAAACTATAAACTGTACCTGGACTTCAAAGACCAAATTATGAACTGCTGACTACATCAGACTGCTACTATTTATATGTAGTGGTCCTGTCTATTCTCATCAGAAGGTGTTATACTCTTGCCACAACATCTCCCCTTTTGAGATTTTGAGTTCCAAAAGAATAAAGAAATTTTATTATTTTTTAATATCTTTTTCACTTGGGCCTTATCTCAAGGTATTCAGTTTGCTTCCATTTTCTTATGCTGTTTCTACGGGACTCCATTACTTTCGGCGCTGGGACATCGAATACATCAAAAAATACTTCCATTGGAATTTCTCTCCATTCTTCAGTATGTCTCTTCTTTAGCTGATTTATGTATCTCTTTTGTTCCCAGCATGGTCCTTTAATTAGATACATCATACTTCCTATTTTTTGGGTTAGAAGGCCATTCAGCCAGCGTTCTTTACTATTTCTGTAAGTTTTAAAATGCACTTTATTTCCTACTTCGAGATATTTCGCTGCATCTTTTGTATTCTCTTTACGTTTTTTTTTTCTCTGGCAATAACTTATCAAAAATCGATTTTATTCTTCTTGTAAACGTCAACTCTGTGGGTGACTTTCTGGATTTGTACTTAGATTGGGGGTTATATACTCTAAAGAATTTTGTTAGTACTTCGTCGTTACTTAATTTGTTCCTAGCTTTTCTTAACTGTTTTGAACATGTCCACGAATCTTTCTACCTGTCCATTTGACCTTGGATGGTAGGGTGGAATGAGAATATGCTTTATTGCATGCATTTTACAGTTCTTGAATTCATACTCTGAGAATTGCATTCCATTATCAGAAACTAACGTGTCTAGAACACCATATTGCATAAACAATTCATATAGGAACTTTATAGTTGTCTTAGCGATTGGTTTATTGCACCTACATACCTCTGGCCACTTTGTACAGCTGTCTACCATGATTAGATAGTAAGTGCACTTCATTGGTCTGGCATAATCGATATGTAACCTAGACATGGGCTCTCAGTCTCCGGCCACAATTGATATTTTACCAGTGGGGCTTTGGCTGCGAGCATGCAACTTCGACTAGTTCTCACCAAATTTTTGATATTCTGGTCTATAGTCGGGCAATAGACATAGCTCCTCATCAGAGTTTTCATCCTCGACATTTCCAGGTGTCTGCTGTGGAATTGCTGCAATACACGTTTTTGTAATATAGTCAGTACTACAACTCTTTGCGCATACATCAGAATATCATCGCATATTAAGAAACTACTCGAATTTGTATTTTTTTCAGCTTATTTTTTAAAGCTTCTTTCATTTTTGTAATATACTCATTGCCCACAGATTTCATTCTTATATCCCGTGCAGTCACTGGCAGTTCTTGGATAACATTAGTCATAATACATTTTATTTCATTTTCTGCCTGCAGTGTGACTATCATGGTAATTTCTAGTAGTTCCATATTTTTGAGAATTAGTCTCAATAGACAGTCTACATGACCAATATACTGCATTTTGAAATTGTAATTTAGTAATATTATACCCCAATGTTATAGTTAGTTCACTGTATAGGTAGGTAACCCTTTCTTTGATCCATAAATTGATAGCAATGGTCGATGATCTGTTTGTAACAGAAAACTTCTATCATGTAGAAACCTGTGTAATTTTTGTACAGTGAAGATAGGGCTTCTTTTTCTATCTGACTGTATTTTTTCTCTGCTGCTATCAGCAAACTTTTTTCTTTTTTTTTTTTTTTTTCACCCTTTCAAAGCCTAGCCAGGCTCATGGGCCTGGTTTCCTGGTTTCTATGGCGTATGTGTTCCTCCCAGCTGGACGGGACGCCAGTCCATCGCAGCGTTACTCAAGAAACAGGAAGAAAGAGTGAGAGAAAGTTGGGGGCGAAAGAGTAAAACAGGGGCGCCACCACCCCCTGCCGGAGCCTCGTGGAGCCTAGGTGTTTTTGTTAAATAAACACTCACAACGCCCGGTCTGGGAATCAAAACCGTGATCCTCCTACCTCGAGTCCACTTCCCTAACCACTGGGCCATTGCGCCTCCGCTATCAGCAAACACGAAACCTGAATCACTGGTTTTGTACTACCATCTTTATACTTGTGTAGCAAAACTGCTCCTAATCCATACTCCGAAGCATCAGATGCTACAACAATGTCCATTTCGGGATTGAAATGTACTAAAGACAAATCTGCAATTAGAATTTTTTTTATTTCTTCAAATGTGGTTTGGCATTTAACTGATCAATTCCACTTTACTTCCGTTTTTAATAAGTCATTCAATGGAGCTCTTAATTTGTGCATGTTAGGAATGTAATTTTGGTAGTAGTTTGTCAGCCCAAGAAAAGCTTGTAATGTTGATATATTTGTTGGAATAGGCATATTCTTTATTGCGTCTGCCCTCAATGGGTCAGGCCATCTACCATTTTTATCAATTATTTGCCCTAAGTACTTAATTTGAGGCAAAAAGAATTCACATTTTTCTTCACTCAAAGTGAACCTGTATTCTTTAATTTTCTTGAACACTGCTTTTATATTCTCCACATGTTGTTCACGCAAATTACTCTTCATCAATATATCGTATAAATAAGGGATTGCAAGTTCACAATCAGATAACATATCATCCTTGATTTGCTGAAATATTGCTAGTGCAACCTTTAATCCAAAAGGTAACTGGGTATATCTGTACAATCCTCTATGTGTATTCATTGTCAGATACTTTGAGCATTTGTCATTTACTTTAATCTGTAAATAAACATCAGACAGATCCAATTTGGAGAAAATTTTTCCACCATTTAATTTTGCAAAAATGTCCTCTGGAGTTGTGAGTGGATGGTGGAATGTCTGTAAGCAGTTGTTCAATCCTGTAGAGAAATTGGCTCATGGCTTAATCTTATTATTTTTGTTTTTAATGCACACTGTGGGCACCGCCCACTTAGAGTAATCCAACTTTTTGATGATTCCACTCTTTTTCCAGACTGTCCAAACTCTTGATTTATGATTTCAATTGCCATGAATGGTTTGTTTCTGTTAGATTTAAATACAGGCACAGTGTTTTCACGTACTTGAAAACAGGGCTTCAGTCTTTTTACATATACCTAAGTCCTCCGAAAGTACTTGAGGAAACATCTTTTTCAATTTTCTCTTCAATTCCTCAGACAATTGATTTTTGACAGGACAATCATTTATGTTTTTGCTGTAGAGACTTAATGGGAGGTGCCATAAGTCAAATAACTCCAACCAATCTGTATCAAACAGGTTGTTGTATTCTCCACAATGAATATTTTTGCTTCATATGTTTCTCCTCAAAATGTGATGTCTGTTCACATTTTGCCCATGAAAGGTAATGTATCACCCATCATGCAAAAGGTAATGTATCGCTCATCATGCCATGTGCAATTTTCACTATTTTACATACCCTTGGTTTCCCAATTTTTCTCTATGTATCCGCATTTATGATTGAAATATTGCTACTCATATCCATCTGTAATTTAATGTTTACACTCTCGCTACTACACCTCTAATCCCTTTGCATAAAATTTCCTCCTTCTCTACTGTAGTCTTAGATGTTAGCATCACAAAAAAGCACTCCTGCACATCTGTAAAGTGGTTGGCATTAAGAAGGGTATCCAGACATAGAGACACTGCCAAGCAGACATTGGAGCATGATGCAGGACCTGTTGAGTCCTGTTAAACTGTCGAATCCATGCCAGCATGGAACATAGTTGTTAAATGATGATGATATGAAATTTCCTATTTGCCTTAGCAAAATATAATTATGTGCTGATCAAAGTCAAAAGTTGTGTGTTTTTGTATTTATTGTGTCAGGGTAAATTTTTATGGAAATATTTATATTAAG
This sequence comes from Octopus bimaculoides, assembly GCF_001194135.2. Taxonomy (NCBI): domain Eukaryota; kingdom Metazoa; phylum Mollusca; class Cephalopoda; order Octopoda; family Octopodidae; genus Octopus; species Octopus bimaculoides. The sequence goes on from NC_068985.1 coordinate 32,206,394, forward strand.
TAGTATAATTACCACCATCATCACCATGAAAGTTATATCACCATAAGCTAAGAGCATGAGTCAGTTAAAATGTAATATTTCAGGATACTTACACAGGCCCAGCTTATTAATTTTTGACAGATGGTAAAAGTGAAATGTCAATTGTAGACTTCAGCTGGTTAAAAAAATAACTTTTAGTATGTTGCTAAGTTACTATTAAAGTAATGAAATATTAACAAAAATTTTCACAGGGATTAAGTAGCTGTTAAATTAGCATTAAGCTGTTGATGGAAAATTAGCAAGACGATTTTTTTAGATGATTTAATGACTACTAACTTTTGAGTTCAAATTCCACTGATATTCCTTTTTGCTATTAATCTTTCCAGTAGTACTCAAACAAGTTGTAGTTTTCTTTAATCTTTGTGTTGACTGTTGACTGTTCATCAATACATCAAGCTCTGTCAAGTCTTGTGAAAATAGCTTTGTATTTTGGAAAGAAATTAATATTTGAGTTTGGTATATATTATCTAAATATTCCCAATTATTTAGTTAGTGAAAACATCCTGTCATTAGAGTTAACCTATATTTGATACATAATTTGCAGTTATGTAAACAGAAGTAAAAAATTCAAGAGTACTTTGTTCCAGGACAAGCTGCAATACCTCATATTTTATTAGGCCTTCTGCAACACACAAACACCAATGCTAATACTAATCAGTGAATTCTATTTTGACTATAAATAATACAATTATATTTCTATAGCTGTTATAATGCAATATTTTTTGAATATCCAATTGCTAATTCTGGTTTGTTAAATATATTATCCAGTAATTTTTCTGATGTTACTCCAGTCAAGTCGCTACCTGTAATGCCATTTCACATGTCTTGCTTTGTCTTTTAACAAAATCCTCTCTTCTAGTATGAAAAATATAAGAACTATTAATGAATTTTAAAGAGGAAGAATGACTTTGTAACAAACAGTCCTATATAATACTTCTTGGTTTTCACTATATTGATTTAAACAACATTAGATTTATTTTGTTAGGGTACATGACCTTGCATTTAGGGTGTTGGTCTCATGATCACAAAATCTTGGGTTTGATTCCTGGACTAGGCAATGCATTGTGTTCTGGAGCAAAAAACTTCATCTTGTGTTGCTCTACAATCACTTCGATATCCAATTTGATTGATGGAGTAAACTCATTTGACCTCTACAAATATATCATCTGCGCAGTTTGTTCAGTAAGAAATTGCAGAACTGTCTTCCTTGGACTAGGCAGACTGCCATTATTATTATTACCTCCACCTTAGTGAAGGTGGGGGTATTGTTTTCAGTCATGTTTGTTTGTTTGTTTGTTTGTTCATGGACAAGATATCTCAAGAACTGCTGGATGGATTCGGATGAAACTTTCAGGGATGTTTGGCCTCATGACTAGCATGAACTGATTAGATTTTGGGATCAATCTGGTACTGGACAAGGATTCTGGATTATTTTTCCAGTTTTTTTTTACTTAATTTTTGAGAGTGGTTGGGTTCGTTTTTAGTATTTTGTTTGTGACAACAGTTGAGTTTATTTCAGATATTCTCATTTAAAAAATCATCTCTGGTTAAGCGTTGTGATAACATTGGTGTTGCTTTGGCAGAGGTTTGTGTTCTCTGAGTGCTCTTGTTGTTGTTATTATTGATATTATTATTATTATTATTATTATTATAGCACACTGGACAAAGTGTTTGGTGACATTTTGGACATTTTGTCTGTCTTTACGTTATGGGTTCAAATTCCACCGAGATCCACTTTGCCTTTCATCTTTTTGGGGTCAATAGAATAAGTACCAGCTGAACACTGGAGTTGATCTAATCACATTAACCCCTTCCCATTAATTTCAGGCCTTGTACCTATAATAGAAAGCATTATTATTATTATTATTGGATTTGTTTTATTGTTTTCTTATAGGCCTTTGAAAATTGTATTATGATATGATAAATTGTATTGCCTCTGTGTGTTGTGGCATTTGACCTAAATTCTGTTTTCTTCATGTCTGTTTAGGACAGGGTTTCTAAACTTAGGTAAATCTACCTCCAAAGAGTAATTTTTGCCTATCCAAAATGTGAATTTATTACAACATTTATATAATATTTCATAAAATTAGAATTTTTAAGGAATCTGAAATGTAAAAGAAAATTATAAGTCGGGTTAATGTGTAAAACAATACACTAAATACAATCTGTTGTCATGAGTTCGTGTTGAACTACATTGAAGTGTCAAGTATCTAAAGAGTGTACTTGCAGAAGAGAGAGACTGAAGTTAGCTACTTCGCTTGAAGTTTTGTGTCAACAAAAGCTGAACAGATTCTTTGGCCTGATCAATGTGTGTGTGTGTGTGGGGGGGGAACTATGTGGTTAAGAAGTTCACTTTATAACCACGTGGGCTCATGTTCATTACCCTGTGTAGTGCCCTGGGCGAGTGTGTTTCATTATGTCTTGTGTGTTTGTTATATATAATTCTATACATAAGTGTGTGTGGGTGTGTGTTTCATTTGCCTGTAAAGTTACACAAGTGACTGAAGAGTTGAAATAAAAATTTTTCCGAAATCTTTGTTCAAAAATTGCAGAGTCATGTGATAATCAATAAACAACAAAATTATATATATGTATATATATATATATAT
>NC_068985.1:32213867-32216120 GCF_001194135.2 Octopus bimaculoides
TTCTCTCTTTCTCTCTCTGTGAAAGTATCTGTCACTACAGTATCGAAATGTGATTGTTTCAGTTAGTGGAATAGTTTCATTTTTAAAGTGAAAGTATTTGACATGAGTGTTTTTGTTTCACTTTTGACACGTAATACTTAAATAGTGGAGGAGATATTATGTTGCCGTGGGCTCGAACTCTGCAAGAAGTTAATAATTTTTTTTTTACTAAAACTGGAACCCTAAGTAAGGCATGTGTAAAATTTGAATGAAATTGGTTGCGTAGTTCTTGAGTTTTAGGGATTCACACACAGACAGACAGACAGACAGACAGACACACATTCTCATTTATATATATATAGATAACAGCATGGTTAAGTAATATCATATGCTCTTCAGAGGTGGCAGGAATGGTAATAATATAGCTCCAGCACCAGTATATATAGTATTTTCTGGCAAATGTATGATAATTCATCCACGTGATAAATTGTTCACAAAGTATTGTGGTATAATGCAGAATGTAACTAGCAGTAAATTAACAGAACATTTTTTTAGTGTTTTCAAACCTGTTCTTGCCAAATTAATTCACAATTTGAATTGATCATTAGTATCATCACCATTTACTGTCCATTGTCCATGCTGGCATAGGTTGGATGGTGGAACCAGAGCTGGCAAGCCAAGGGGTGGGTGGGTGAGTGCACTGGACTCCAGTCTGATTTGGCATGGATCTACGGCTGGATGCTCTTCCTAATGACAACCACTTTACAAAGTTTGTTGGATGCTTTTACATACCACACAGGTGCTTTTGAGTGACAGCTCATGGGTGTTTTTACAAGGCACTGCACAGGCACTTTTACGTGATACCGCACAGATGCTTTTACGTGGCACCACAAAGAAGCTTTTATATGACACAGTACGGATGCTTTTATATGATGATGTACAGGTGCTTTTACGCAGCACTGCCATGGGTGCTTTACACGACCAGAAGAATTGGTCTTAACACTTCTGCTGAAGGGTATGGCTTCTTGAGTACAGCCAGGCACCAAGTAGAATTAAAAGTTACATTATCGATACAATCCCATGATTAAAGTTCATGCTCAAGTGTGTATTGCTTGTGAGAATCAGACTTATTATGTTTCAGAAGATTTCCCTGTGAATGACTGAATCTAATTTTTAATCAAAAATAGTTCTTAATATTTAGTAAAATGGGCTCCAGAAGTTGTTTGAAAAAGAAAAAAATGCAAAAGTAAACAGTCTGATTGGCTGAAAAAAGTCACTGGAACAGCCATATGATTTTGCCAGTTCTCTGTCATTAGCATTCAGATTACTCTGCGAAACATAATGCTTATCTATTCACATTATTTTGAAGTAATCATACATTATCTCATAATTTTGAAATTTCAATGGTTTGATGGTTTATTTTTAGAATGGCATTGTAGGATAAGTGTAAAAGGCCAGATATGGTCAGTTTAAACATAAAATAAGTAGAATATTTGGGGCTTATCTGGCCAGTTTAAATGTTAAAGGGTTAAATGACAGAGTCAAATAACAGTGGAGACCATTTCAATTCATGTTGAACTCAAAGTTGTGACAATAGCAACTGAACATAAGCAAAATGGCTACTTGTATGTAAGAAACTCTCAAGTATTTATATATGTGCACGTGTACACCTGTCTGTGTATCTGTGTGGGGGAGTGACACAATTAGTGAGAAGGATAAAGGTATGTTGCACATTATCAATAGAGTCCATTGATATTATTAATTCATGATCTTGCTATTATATAAAGCAATCCAATCCTAGTTGACAGTCTTTATATATGTGTATATATGGTTAATTCTACCACCTGCAAGCAAACTCATTGAAAACAATATTTATAGTAGCAGTCAGGAAATTATTTAAATGAAATGATTGGAATTTTGTAAATATACTTCCAATTAAACTACAAATGTTGTTATCCTTTCTTTTGTTTCAGTCATTAGACTGTAGCCATGTTAGGGCACTGCCCTGAAGAACTTTCAGTCAAATGAATCAACCCCAGTACTTTTTTTTAAAGCCTGGTACTTATTTTATTAGTCTCTTTTGCCGAACCACTAAGTTAAGGGGATGTAAACGCATCAGTATTGGTTGTCAAGAGTGGTGGTGGGGGGACAAACAGACACAAACACACATGTGTGTATATATATATATATATATATATATATATATATAGATAGATAAACTTACTTGGAAATGGATGCGTGGCATTCAATCATATAATAATATAAATAATATAT
>NC_068985.1:32218091-32240278 GCF_001194135.2 Octopus bimaculoides
TCTCACTAGAAATAAGGCATCAGTAGTGCTTTTACCTGGCACGAACCCAAACTGCATCTCATCTAAATTGATTCGCTCCCTAATTAGTTGGGCTATGACCCTCTCTGTAACTTTCATAACCTGATCTAACAGCTTGATGCCTCTGTAATTATTTGTATCTAAAGCGTCACCTTTACCTTTGTAGCAGTTGACTATGATGCTGCTACACCAGTCATTGGGTATGACTCCTTCGTGTATCACCTGGTTCGTAATACGGGTGACTAGGCTATAGCCAACACTGCCAGATATTTTGAGCATCTCTGCAGTGATTCCTGATGGGCCGGGGGCTTTCCCGGTCTTCATATATGCATATATGGGTACAGGATGTCACAAATCATAACCAACATGAAATACGAAATACAAAAACAACATGAAATATGAAGACAATTTTGATATGCGAACAACAAGAGAAACAAATGGAAAACAAGACAATTAACATATAAAATGAAATCAAATTTAGAATACAATAAGGTTGAGTAAATTCATAGTATACAACTTCCATTAATAATGACTTGCTACACATTATCTAGTGTTGTTTGGACAATTTTGAAACATGTAATCACTGAACCATTTACACCTGAATTACCATCACTTTTGTTGGACTGACTTTATGAATTCAAATGGCTAAAATAAATTCATCAGAGATATGTTTTTCTTCAAATTTGAATCTGCATAGTTACTGATCCAAGATGCTGATATACACCTAACCATTAATGTTTCAAAATCTGCTAAGTTTTTAAATTTGGATACTTTAACCACTAAAATTTGAAACCTTGTTTATGCAGTACAGATTAATATACTAAAAAATAAAACTGCTTTTAGATACTATTTAAAATTTGTAACAGTAACATCTGCCCTCCATTTTTTTTTTTTTTTCCTTATTGTTCTGTCTCTTCCTTTTGAATTTTCTTTCTTCTATTATATCAATTTCGTACAATAATTCAAATTTACTATTAATATATATATACTTTATTTATATTATTCAACCATAAAATCCTAATAATCTTGGGAGACCATGAAGAATGTAGCTTATTAATAGTTAGATATGATCCCCACTGATGAAATGTGGATAATAAGGTATTGTGTGATGTGATAAATGAAATAAAGAAGTTCTTAGTTTTTACAGAACTGCTATAAATGTGCAGAAGTATTTGGACCAGTGGTCCACTTTTTTTCTTTGGTAATAAAGAAAGACTTCAGTATGAAATGTTGTGTTTAAATTAAGATATACAGTCATCAGGATATATGCCTTATTTTTTTCATAAATTTTTATGAAAGAATTCCAACAAAATTTCATTAAAATTTCATAGCATTAATGACAGTGATTTTTAGAGGATATTATATGATGGTTGTTGTTGTTATTGCTGCATAACCCCAAGTCAACAGTGATTGAATAAAACTATGGCATACAAGCAGTTGCAAACAATTTGGTGCAACCCACTAATTAGTGTGGGGATGGGGTGAGGTGGGGGTTACATACCCCAGCTTAGTTGAGAACTGAACATTCCAACAGACATAGTGGGTAATAATGTGGACATGTTGCACTCTCAGTTATCTATTTTTTTTTAAAACTTAATTCAACGTGAACAGAGGAAATGTAATCTATGAAGATTTTGTAATCCATGATTTTTGTATGTTTTAGCCCTTGGCATTCAATTTGCTGACCAAAGATATTCAGCTTTTCTAGTTGTCAATCTTTCACAAGTTCATACCTTAAGACATGCAGGTTACATTTAGGAGAACTCAGCAATACTCACTTTACAATAACAATCTGCTTGTAATGCCCAGTTTGCAAGAAGTCCACTTTATGCAACGTTTGTCACCTGTTTTTAAAGATCGTGTGACAGATACAAACACCTTCTAATAGTTGAATTATGAATTGCTGGCTTTTAATTAACAAAATGAAATAAGTTTATAAACATTGCAAAATATGAAATAAAAATGTGTAGGAGTATGTATGTACAACACACACTTGATTGTTATGAGATGTCATTTCAACTCTTGAATAAATTTTTAATAAATTTCTTTTGACTGGAAAGATTTTTCCAGGAAAGGTATAAGATGCATTACATCAAACTTAGACATTTACTGACACTGTCAAAATTCAAATCAAATACTATTATAGTGCACTGTTGTCTAATGTTTTGTATTTTTTGCAGCAGATGAGCACAGAAATTTGCTTGTACACAAATTTTCTCTCTATTTTTTTTAATGGTAAGTATGTGTATATCCATGTGAATAACCACCACTCAGATTTCTTCAATTAAAAAAGACTTTAATTTCATCTTGGAAATCTTGTGTGTGCACTTTTTTTTTTTTTTACCTTTGTGCAGTAGTTGAAAATATGTGTGCACATGTAAGTACACATTTTTGAGAGGACACTGGTGTGTCTATGAGTAGAGCACTTTCAAATGTCCCAGGCCACTTTACTGCAAATAAGTACTGACTGGAGAGAGAACTTCTCACTCCTGATAATGTTATCAGAGGTCTATTAATTTGGCAAGTGAGTCAATAAAGCTCGCAATACTGAATGCAATTCCTCATATAGTAAGAGCTGTCTGTGGCCAATTAGTTTCCTATGTATGGGGAGAATTTTCTCAGACACCTGAAGCTCTGAAAACAGGAGTAAAATATCAGGCCTTGTGGATCATTCAGTCAGTATCAAAGGATGGAAAATACAAATTATTCAAATGTTGTCTCTTAGAGGGTGACTAATAGATGAAGGGGTAACAAATAGGCAGTAGATAGTCTTAACAAAAATATGGTATACGATACTGCTAAGATGAACCATTCTGAAATGATTACAAGCTTCAAAGCTGTTTGTCCTCTTAGACAATTTATTTCATGCCAGTACCATAATAAATACACTCAATCTATTCTTCAAGTGGTACCACATGAAAAGCATCCAGTCCACACTGTAAAGTAGTTGGCATTTGGAAGGGCATCCAGCTATAAAAATCATGGCAAATCTGGCCTCACCTATGCCAGTGCCACATAAAAAGCACTCAGTCCACTCTGTGGAGTGTTTGGTGTTAGGAAGGGCATCCAGCCATAAAAACTATGGTAAAACTGACACTGTAACCTGGTGTAGTCTTCTACCTGGCTGACTCCTGTCAAACCATTCAAACCATACCAGCATGGAAGGTGGACGTTATATGATGAGGATGATGATAAGAACCCCAGCCACTTAATCATCATCTGAGTACCAGGTTGTTTTGCAATATCAACAGTTTCTTCAGGGTTTAATATATATATAATAAAAGCATTGATTACATAACCCAGTATTCTTCTCTTATTAATGCATTGAGTATAAATTATACTTTTGTTCCAAATTTCCAAGCCTCTACAGGCTCTCAACCTGCTAGAAATAGCAAAGTTCTTCAACTCACTCTACCACCTTAAAATAGGAAGGACACAGTGTTGACCAAAATACAGAAAAAGATGGGATAGTCAAGCCTGAAATTCTTTTTATTATATCTGTTCAGTCAGAGTTGACCTGGGGTTAAACAGTGACAACTTGGTACTCTCACTGCTGCTGTAGATGCATTTGATGGAAACCATGCTTAACTTTCTTTGGATTATTATTAGTTGTTATTCTGGAACAATTTTCTTTTATAAGATATTGTTTAATTTGTTTAGATATATTAGGTTTATTTATATATTTATTTTTTCTGTTTAACATCATGGGAGTTGTCTGCTAGAGACTGTACTTGTGTTTATCAAATCCTTTTAGACTAAAGAGGAACAATTTCCATTGACATACTATTCTCAGAGAATATCAGTTATTACAATGTGAGCTTAATATTCCAAATAATAAAATATTTTTCTCCTCCTTTTGTTGACTTTTGATCTTGTTGCTGCTTACCAGCTGAAGGCCATGCTCTATTAGATTAAAAAAAAACACCCCACATATTGTCCATAATCATCATCAACAACAAACAATACACATGTTGGTATGAGTCAGCCTGGTTCTGTGTCATCTCTTTTCAGAAGCACCTCATCCCCATCCCCAAATCTGACTTACCATATCTTCCCTTGTACTTTTTTTTTTTTTTGCCAAGGGTGCTTGAAACTGTTTACAAATAGCAGATATGATTTTTTAGGTAAGAATTCATGCCTATGCTTCTCAGTAATTATATATGTAAATATATCATCATTATTCTCATATTAACATGACTTTTTTTTAAAAACTGGGTTTGACAATTGTGCATTACAGTGTAATACCTACCATCTCAATCCTGATTCATTTAAGTTCTAACAGAACTATTTTGTTAAACTAAATATGAAATAAATACACTCTACTGAGAAATAACATCCAATCCACATGCCACGATTCCATCATCTTGCAACAACTTTAGTACTAAAAACGTTATTTCACAAAGTACAGAAAAATTTACTAATCTTTTTTCTGTTTTGTTCTATATGTCCCAAATAAATAGCTGTCCTGATTAATTAATGGAATCATCATCATCATCCTTTAAAGTCTGTTTTCCATGCTGGTATAGGTTGGAGGGTTTGACTGAGATGGCAAACCAGAGAGCTGCACCAGAGCAGTATGATATATATATATAGTTGAGAAATTTTGTTATAGGTATAAATATACCATAAACAAGTATAAAAACATGTTGAATCAAAATTAGATTTAATACAAAATTGAATTCAATACATACGCATGTTTCGAAAGATAATACAAATATGTAAGAAAAAAATTATAATCATTGTAATTATAATTAAATTTATGCATTGTCATTCTCATCAGTGTGAGGAATTTTTGGAAGAACATCAAAAAAGTTTAGTAGAATAAAATAAAATAAGGTACAATAAGGGAGAATACAGAAGGGGTAATATGGAAAAATCGAATATTTACAAACAAGTTGTAAAAGGGAAAAATAATAATAATAATAGTGAGAGAGACGAAAAAGATAAAGAAATACATATGAATGTGTATGCAAGTTTATATGAGGGATACATGGATTAATATGAATATTTGAGTATACAAGTATGTATATATACAAAGACACATGTACATCTCTTTGTGGATAAGCATATATGTTACTACATTTATATATTGCTATATATATGTATCTCCTGAAAGATAAAAATATCTATAAAAAATGCAACATCCTTGAGCATTCACAGGGATAGCACCATGCAGTTACATGCATGCATTTGATTACAGTATCATAATGTAAATACAAATCTCCATGTTAGAAACAAATCAGAAAATCTTAATAAATATCCATGGCAACATTGTCTCCTCAGTCCTGACAAAAATATCCAGTTTAAAATTTTACAATAGAAATCTAACAATGCCATCACCAATTCAACCTCAATCTGCCCTGTGCTGTGTGACAACTGATTTATCAACTAACAGTCTTTATGAACCCTGAAACAACTGAAACCAACTTCCTATACAAAGAATTCTATGCCTGAGTGAACTCTAATCAATAACAAAATTCTCACATCAAAATAAAATTCACTATCAAATCAAAATAAATCTCACTATAACTTTCAACTCACTCCCTACAAACACATATTTTTCTCTTACCCTCCTCTATTCCTGCTTTCCTACACAACTGCTTCCTCGGTCTATCTGCACCACACCTAATCATTATTCATATAGCTTAAGCTAACTAAAAAAAACAACTTGCGAAAACTATGCATGTGTGCAAGGTGGTGGAGTGCATGTGGTCGTGTATGAACATTGGCTTGTTTTCTCTTGAATTATCAGTTGTTTGAATACATTTTGAAATATTATATGAAATCTACCAAGAAAATATTTGCATTTCAAAAATTCATGCAAGTCATGCATGTAAAAGTGGCATTTTCTAGCTCATACTTTTTGTTTAATCTGTGAAAATACTTGAAATGTTTATTTCTTACTTCATTATTGCATCCAGCTTTTAAATCTCATACAAGGGAGGTAATTCTAAGAACTATCATAATTATGTTGTTGTTTAAGCCAGATTTCAAAAATTGCTCTTGAAAACACTTCAAACACAATGTTTTTTTTTTCGCCCTGAATCAGTTCAACAGCCAAGGTGGTTAGTACTTACACAAAAGATACTTAGCTCCATGCTTACAAGCTGCTAACACTTCAGTTCTATTGTTCAGACAGTTGCTTCCTTGAAACAAAATTCTTAATTTTTCTTTCAAATAAAGGTCACATGTACGCTAAATATATATATATATATATATATATATATATATATATATATATATATATATATATATATATATATATATATATATATTGTACTTGTTTGGCAAGTGACTTGCTCTGAAACTGTGTTGAAGCTGAAACAATCATATCATGGAAGAATCATTTTAGCTATTTAACAATTCCTTAAAAATTTTTTTCTTTTCTTTTTCTAACATGCTGTTAGAGAAACAACAAATACTACTACTTTTGGTCTATTTCTTCATTTGGTCTATTTCTTCTACTACTTTGGTCTATTTCACTACTCTTCTGTGATATGATCATTAATGTGTTTCCACTGTGGAAATCAGTCACTGGCAAGTTTTTATAAGCTTCTCAGCATATGGTCTTTTCCTTTTTTGTTTTCTTCCTCTTTTGTTTTCTTTTCTTAATTACTTTCATGTCAGTTTTATATATATTCTTTAATGTGTTGGCTATTATTTTCTACTAGCTGACCCCCTGCTATCAAAAATGATGACTAATTGTAGTATTTTATATATAAATAAGGTACAAAACCAAGTTTTTAGTTTAATAATTCTTTTATTACCAAATTTATAATATACTTTTCAACCACAGTCCTTTTATATTCTTGATACACTCGGGCAATAAATATTTTCTCTCATGAGTTTGTATATGTTTGTGTAGGTGTGTGTGGTAAGTAGCTTGCTTACCAACTACATGGTTCTGGGTTCAGTCCCACTATGTGGCACCTTGGGCAAGTGTCTTCTACTATAGCCACAGGCTGACCAAAGCCTTGTGAGTGGATTTGGTAGATGGAAACTGAAAGAAGCCCATCATATATGTGTGTGTGTGTTTGTGTGTCCGTCTTTGTCCACCTACCATCACTTGACAGCTGATGTTGATATGTTTACGTCCCTGTAACTTAACAGTTTGGCAAAAGAGACCGATAGAATAAGTCCTGGGGTCGATTTGTTTGACTAAAGGCGGTGCTCCAGCATGGCTGCAGTCAAATGACTGAAAACAAATGAAAGGAAAAAAAAGATAGAATATGGATGGTAAATCAAGTTAATACACTTGTCAATGTTATCTTTTGAGATGTGACATCGATCATTGTTTGTTACTGAAAGAACGCTTGCTCACACATACATTCACATACTTCCCTTGTACACGCACACACACATACACAGAGTTGAAACACTGTTTGATTTTTCTTTTCAGCATTGAATGTTCACCATCCCACTTCCATTGCACACACATACACACACTCGCACACAAATATTCACACACCTCCCTTTTGCATACACATATATTCACAGTGTTGAAATGGTGCTTGTTTTGTTTTGTTTTTTTCACTGTACGAATTCTATCATCCCACTACCCCTTGCCATCAACCCTTCATTCCTTATTCATTTATCACCCCCTTTCTTTCTCATTCATATGTTGGGACGGAGAAAAACACGAATATTATTATAGTAGACTAGCTGACCTTGTGCCATCAAAAATGATGTCTAATTGTAGTATTTTATATATAAATAAGGTACAAAATAATCTCAGATACAAACATTCACATACTTCCCTTGTACATGCACTCACATACACACATATACTCACACAGAGTTGAAATTCTGTTTGATTTTTCTTTTCAGCGTTGAATGTTCACCATCCCACTTTTATTGCACACACACACATACACACACATTCACGTGACTCCCTTTTAATTACACACACATATACTCATGCAGAACTGAAACGCTGTTTGATTTGTTTCTCATTGTAGAACTTCCATCATCCCACTACCAAGATTGCCATCACCCCTTCCTTCCTTATTCATCTATCACCCCTTCCTTGTAATGGAGAAATACACAAGAGTATTATTACAGTAGATTGTTGTTGAAATGTAGACTTGTGGATATACAATGTTGTTACTGTTTGAACATTTGACATATGAGCATTTAATTACTTTCAGTAAATTTATTTACTTAATTCCATTATTATCATAATTGCCTTTCTTCAACAAAAAGTATCTGCTAATAGTATTTTTTCTTCTTTCAAAACCAGCCCCAATGAAAAAGCATACTAGTAATAAATACTTTTTCTGGAGAAAAAGATGGAAGATTAATGTTAGTGAATATAATTAACAAATCATCATTATTTAATGTCCTCTCTCCATACTGGCATGTGTTAAACAGTTTGACAGGAACTGGCAAGTCAGAAGACAGTGCCAAGTTCTACTGTCTACTTTGGCATGGTTTTTATGGCTAGATGCCCTTCCTAACACCAACCACTTAACATAGTGTGTTGGGTACTTTTTATGTGGCACCAGCAGCAGTGAGGTCACCAAGTAATTTGCAGGTCAAGACCCCTCAAATAATCAGTGAGTAGTATTAAGGGAGATGGCTTTGTGCCAGGTGGTGAGAAGTCAGTGTAGGAATAGAGGGACAGAAATAGATGTGTTGCAGTAGACAAGAGAGAAAATCGTGAAGTTTTGGCAGGATGTATGCCCAAGTTACAAGGAGGTATATATAGTGATGTAGATGAGGGATTTGATGGAGTAAGTGGGTGTACAAGTTCACAAGCTTGTAAAAGGAGAGTGGGAAATGGGGGGAGGGGTATGTGATGAGTAGAGAAAGAGAGCAGGAGGGGGAGTTAGGAAAATATGTTGTGGAGAAAAGATTTGACAGCGGCACTGTTACGTGCAGGTAGGCTCATGAGCATGAGTGAGAAGGGGGTGCAGTACAGCAAGTGGTGAACATGGGTGGGGAGAGGGGGGAAGTGTTAGAAAGATGAGATGTGAGGGAGAGGATTGTCAGGGATAGATTGTGTGCAGTGGCATGTGGGGAGATTTGTCAGGGATAGATTATGTGCAGAAGCAGGGACATAAATGACATGCCTTTATGGCCTCAATAACTTGATGGCTCAGCACAGCAAATTGCTAATTGTATTGGTTCTCTGTGAGGTTCAACATCTCAAGATCAATTTTCACCACTTCATCCCATGTTTTTTTAGATCTTCATCTTCCACAGGTTCCCTCCTCATTTAGAGATCAGCACTGCTTTGTGTAGCTGTCTTCATCCATATGTATCACATGGCCATACCAGCACAAACTTCTCTCTTGCACACTGCATCTGATGCCTCTTATTACCCAATTTTTCTATATAGGTAGAGAGAATTAACTCTAAAACTGACAAGGTCTAATATATCAAAAATTCAAACAACTTTAGACTTACAAGTCAACAACAAAAATCACTAATCAACACATAAAAGAACACATATTAAACTAACATGTTTTAAATTTGAAGATAAATGAGAACGGAAACAAAGGAGAGGAATGTAACACATGAGAGAAAAGAAAAGAAAAGAGAATAAAAAGAAAAGTATGTAGCAAGGAAAGTCACCCAGCACCATGGAGCTTAAAAGAACATATCTGTAACTGGTGCAATTTCATTGTCATTGCATCAGTGATTAGGTCACAGAATTGTGACAAAGTATTTTAATATATCCTAATAGTCTGTATAATGAAGAAATAAATGAAAAGAGGATACAACAATTTCTGAATATTTTTAGACAGTTAAAATGACTCTTCAGTTATGTAATTATTAGACATATATGAATATGTACATACACATATGCACACACAGTTGAAAAGTTTTCTAATAGCTATATAACTATATATAGAAGGATATTAGACATGTATTTAACTTTTTAACATTCAGCAGTCTTTTTTTTCTAGGTCATTCAAATAGACTCCTCACATCACATTTTATACTGTGTATATGGTGTTAAGAAGATGATCAAGGATTGATTAATTTTTTTCAGTTGTTTATCATCAATATCTTAACACCTGTTTTTAATGCTTGCAATTAGCTCAGTGAATCCATTTGATGAAAAATCAGTTTCAACCACCCAAATACCAAAAACTATAACTCTTTGGTGTACTAGGACTGATAGTTCTAGTACACTACAAAACTCACCAGAAATGGCAGGAAATTGAGAGAGAGAAAGAAAGAGGCTAAAACATTTGATTGCTTATATAGAATTTGAGTAAATGTTATTTTGAAAACTATACTAATGTCTATATTATTTACATTGTACTTCAAAGATAACCTAAATAAATGTTTTCAAAAGATTGTCCAGATGTTCTCTGGACTATTAGAAAATATTGATTTTGTTGACTGTAAAATGTGTTTCTTCTGTGGGATTCTAGGTTATGTCTTTTATGTAGCAGTCAGTTACAAATAACATGTAATAAGAACATTTCTACATTGATTAAACCTTACGTGGACAATTTATAAAAGCCTTTCAAAATATATTTAGTTATTAGAATTTAAGATTTTAAAAAAATTGCACATCTTTTGCCTCACAAATTTATGACCGAATTAGATAGAATAAGTATAGGATAAGGTCTAAAATTGTGCTATTATAAAGTATTGTTCCAATATTTTGATTAATGTAACTGATTTTGTTGTTGGCATTCTGAATTAAATACTGGCCCTTTAAATAATTTCCAATTTTTGCAAACTGCTCTAATTTGTGCCACATCTATTAATTCCTTTGTTGTTACTAGGTTCATTAGAAATTCTATTTACCCTCAAAACTTCTATATTCTAACCTCAAACAAAATTGTCTCTCTGTATTCTGGTGTCCATTCATTATTTCTCTCCTCTTACAGCACTATATTCAGTTCTCACAGTTATTTTCCTCTATCATATTATCAATCTTAAGCCACTCTCAAGCAATTTATTCTAGTCCATTACTATCCTATGTCACTCCCTCTAACCCCTACCATCAGCTATACAAAATGAACCTCATGAAGCCATATTCCCAACCCTTTCACACAGGAAGACCACAGGAAAAATAACCATGTTAACAAAATTTGACTTTTAGCAGTGAGCCATTGAAATATTTCCTGTCTAAACCTACAGAATGTAACTACTGCGATCGGAAATAAATATTTTATGTCTAATATTAGTCTATATTTTTGAGATGAGGAATTATGTACATTATTTACAATGGATGGATAGGTATCCTCATCTTGTTTGTTGTTATCAAAACCTTTCGGCTGATGTACTCTCCAGCCTTCATCAGGTGTTCTGGTGGAATTTCAAACCCAACCCTTTATTTGAATAATGGAGTACACTGTTCTCATTCCTAAGGTATGTTGCTGATGTTATTTTTCTGTTGATATTTTTCAAGTCCCTGCCTGGGATTGAACTTAAAATCCAAGGGTTAGTAGCCCGTGCTTTTATCCACTATGCTATCCTGATTATAAACATTAGCATTCTTTGGAGTTAAGTCTAATGTTCTGGCTTGTAATACAGCTGTTTCCAAATCTAGTAGTTTATTTTTGAGTAGTCTAAGTCTTGTGCCATGGAGACTCATGGCCTAGTCATTAGAGCAGCAGACTTGCGGTCGAGGGATCTCAGACTGGGTGATGTCTGTGTTTATAGGTGAAACACCTAAGCTCCGCGTGGCTCCAGCAGAAGATAATGGCGAACTTCTGCTGACTCTTTCACCACAATTTTAGTAAAACTAATGGACACTTATTAGTAAAACAAATGGACATTTATTGTAACTTTATCATAATCGTCACATAATTTCCTTGAAGATATAATGCCTACAGCTGGCAAAAAAAAAAAAAGTTCAAAATTCCAATGCATTCTACTGTGTGAGAATTACTTTTCTTTTTTTACCACATAATTAATGTTCAATCAGAATGAAGCCAAAAATCAGGGATCCTAAAGGGAAACTCAGCCAAGATTTATAAGAAAGAATACAGAACTCTACTGCCATTTGGGAAATGGTCCTACTTGATATGCAGAAAAGATTTGGTAGGAATTCCATATTATGTACTTAATGTAAACTATTAAGTACACAAGAGATGTAATGTAGTAGACTGAGAGACAAGGGTTATGTATATAGCAAAGGCTAGAACTAAGAGCTACTATGAAATGAATTCTTTCAAATACCCAGCAGGTTTGCTAAAGATTGTTGGCAGCTTCTGTTGCTTATGTGACCTAATTAACAGTTAAGGTAGATGTTGCAAAAACATAGTAGCCAGATTAAGAACAAGTAGGAAAGTTCTGGAGGCTAATTCCTGTGTTTGTATACAACATGTGATACTGCATGCTAGTAAATTATGGGTATTGAATGTAGAGCATGTGCAAAAATCTTGATGACCTAAGCAAACTTTTCTGGATGTGCAACATTAGTATGCATGAGCACTGGTAAGCTGAAGGAAAGTATGCACAGAGGAATCAGCTAATGGTCAAGGGAGAAGACTGAGTTGGTCCAGATGTGGTGCTTATGAAGGACTAGTAGAGATACCCAGCGTTGCTCAGGTTTTAAATGGCATAGTTTGTATATGTGGTACAGTTAAGTTGAAATATGTGATGTAGGGAAGTGCAGCATTGTTGACAAAACACTTGTGGAGTAAATGGAGGGCTAATTCAACTAAGTGACCTGTCCTGCATCTGTTTGGAAGATTCTAGGCCCTAACCTTGTCATAGAAAAATCGGTGGGGGTGTGTGATTTTTGAATGCAGTAAAAAGTTCTGTGGATATACTCTCCTTTGCAGCTGTCAGCACTGCTGCTACCATACTGAATAATCACTAGACATAAGAATTATATCTATGTGACAAATTAAGTCTGGGTATGCTCAACAGCACTACACGAGAGAAATCTACATGAAGATATGATGTGGTAAGGTGGTGGGGATTGTCAAGCACTTGTAAACAATACTGTCATATAATATTTCAGTTTGGAATTAATATTTGTGGCTCAACTGTGCACTCCTTTATGTAAACAGTGTGCGACCATTGTGAGGACAACTCAGCTCCCAAACGAAAACAATTTTGCATGCAGCATCAGGGTACACAAGGTCACATTAAGGACAAAGTCTCTAACAAAAGTGGTTGGGTCATGTGACGTTGGGTTGCTGATGTGGTTGGAAATCAATAGTTGTGGCTCAACCATGCACTCCTTCACGTAAACAGTACATGACCATTGTGAGGATAACTCAGCTCCCAAAGGAAAACAGTTATGTTCTACATGCAGCATCCAGGTATGCAACATCACATTAAGGACCCGGTCTCTAACTAATGTGGTTGGGTCTTAGACACCTAAATTAATAGGTTAATGTATATGCAATATTTTGGTTTGTAATCAAGAGCTGAAGAATATTTGGGCTTTGTCTATGCTTAGAAAGAAGACTTTGATACAGAAGCTAAAAGAAAATAGTTGAATAGTTGCTCAGGATTTAACATATTTTAGCATATTTTTCGCAATAAACATAGTGTGTTCCAAACGGTTTTTATTCCAACAAATTGCTACCTATGGTACTACGGGAACATGCTATTATTGCTACCACTTTTGCAGTTTGAAGTCTAGATTGGTTTATCTATTTAATATAACCTAATTATATAATTTCAGTAACTGTTTTTTCCAGTTTGAACAGAAGCAATATGTGGATCAAGCAGGTAGTAGTACATACTCCAGGAAAGGGAGTTTTCTGCCCCAGGGGCCCCATTACTCATTATGTGAAAAATTTTAAGAGTCTAAAACCATCTCTGGAACATAAGTAATGTATGTTCACAGTTTGGAGAAAATCAGAAGTTCTGCAGGTTTACACACACTCACACATCCTCAGTTATATATATATATATATATATATATATATATATATATATATATATATAATGATATATAGAGAGGTAGAGAAATTAACATAAGTACGTCATCAAGAGTAATATCCTTTGAACCAGTGAAGCAACCAAGTTATGTGATCTTTTGTATTGTTTACCTAGAAAAAGGGGTTTTATGTCCCCAGGGGAAATATGGTCAATATGTTGTTTTTAGACATGTCCTGTCATCAAATATTTGAACCATACCTGTTTTATCATCACATATAAATTATTCATATGTATATACGCCAATGTTTGTCTGTTTGACTTGAAATCTCACCATTTCTTAATGAATGTTTTCTAAAATTTGCACACAAATCTGAAGTCATTCTAGAATAATGCTTGAAGAAAGAAAATCCAAGATCCATTTAGGGATAAGACACAGATTCAAGAAAGGAAGTGGTGAAAAAGTGACAGTCGTAATGAAGAGGCAAATTTTCTTCTCTTTCTATTTCCAATTAATTCTTTCTGTCTCTTACTTGATGTGCATACATGCACATACTTTTTTTTAACTCATCTTCCTTACGCAACTGTTTATTGGAACACTAGTTATAAAAATATCCCATATAAAAATCATATCCTCAGAAAGTTAGTGTGCAGTTTCAAATATTATGAGAGTTAAAACAACTTACACTTACATTTTTTTTTCACATTGAAATTAATTCATAATTATAAACTATTCAGGAATGATGCTCTATGAATCAGACTGTTAAGTATTGTAATGTTTGAAATATATATGAAAATTCCTGCTTTCAAATTATTTCATTTGATATTCCAGACCTTGTGCATGAAGAAGTATGTAGCACCTGTGCAAGGCTGAGTGCTTTGGCTAGTATATTTATGTATATGTTGCTTATGTAAAACTCTTGAATTGCTACTTCATAAATTTGAAAACTCTTCCAAAGTGAGCTATTACTTTTAAATTGACCCTTACTGATATATTTTTATAAATTTCTCATCCTACATCATATTCTGTTTGTTTCTTTTTATTTGGTGAAGATCTCTATTTACATGTTTCACAACTACCACCACTCATTATTTCAGGCCTTCATATAGTACAGAGGAAATTTTCCAACTTTGTGACATGATTCAAAACTTTGTATACATCCTCTAATTTTTGCCATGAAATGATCACTTACTCAATTTTTAGTGAGCTATTTACAGAGTTGAAGCCCCTCATGTTGTTAGTTAATCCAGTGTATCTGTTTCAGCTAGACCTAAATAGACCACAAGAGATGCCACAATACCTTTTATTTGCTTACTTTCTTCATACTACTAGACTTTTTCATATACTAATATTAACCATAGTGTTGGCAATATTAATCTTGAGGTGATTTGGTTTAGATCTTTTCTCATGCATTTCAAATTTCATTTATCATTCATCACTTGATTATTCAATTCAATTCAGTTTACTTCAGGCTATCTTTTGTCATAAATAGTATTCTGTTTTGGTAAATTTATGTAAGATGATTCCTTAACTATTCAGCAAATATTTTCAATCATTTTTAAATAAAAAAACATTCACTACCATAGTGAATCCTAAAATGTAATACACATTCAACTTTTCTAGTTACTCTTTGAAATAGTAAAATACTATCAAAGTTTATGTTGAAAATACAAGGCATTTAAAATCAACCTATTTTTTTTTAATCTCTGGAAATAATAATTTTTACTACTGTTGTATTGTATGTAAAGTAGCAAAATAAAATTAGTGTTAAGTTACTTCTGTCCAGTTTTTATATTCATTTAGATAATGCTACTATGAAGTTAAATAGCAAGTACTTGAATTAGTCTGTAAAGTCTATAATAGTAAAATAGAAGCTGCTTAACTTTTTCTCTTCTATTTAGTCACCCACAAAGGGTGCTGGAAATTACTTTGATAATTTTTTTTTTCTTGTATATTATTAGAACTAGTAATAGTATGGTGAGAAAAACCAGCTGATAATGTGACCCACTTTTTATGTATAGTATTAGAGGATTGTAGAAAGGAAAATTCTGGAGGTTTTTATTTTATAGGAATTGGTATTTTCTTGTCAATGCTATAGTGTGAAACTTTTAATGTGAGGGTGTTTTGAAGGAAACCACTGGGATAATAATTTTTGCTTGATAGCATCTATAAAACATATCAGCACATACTATTATGATAGCTAATAATTTTCAATTATGAATTAACCCAAAATTGAATTGAGTATAATAATTATATTTTAAGGTTTTTATTTCTTTAGAGCAGCTTAGTTTACAACTAATATAAGAAATTCTAATTAAGAATCAGTACAGCATAAAGTTGTATTATTAAACTTTCTTTTCCTTTTTAGAGTTTCTTGTTGTTTCTTATTTTGTGCTTTTAATATGTTGACATTATTCTACTAATAATGATTAAATATGAATTGAATTACAAAATATTTGCCAGCAACAAATATTAACAAGAAAGTAGTTTAGACTAAATTCACAGACAAGTGTGTGACCGTGCTCAGTGTGCATAAAATGTGTAGGCAGTAATTCAAAACTAAATAGTCATTCAATACTAGGTTGTGCAATTTGTGTCATTCCCAATGGATTATGAGTTAGTATATAAATTCCATATGTAAGAGAATTATTTTAAAAAGATTATTCACAAGGTACTGACACAATTTGGAGAAAGAACTGGAATTTATTATAATTCTAGTAATTTAGAGAACATTCTATAAATGATATTAACAGCAAACAGAATACTGTTAGAGTTGTAGTTTTAAAAAACAAAATGAAATAACCAGCAAAAGTTGAAGACTATATAAAAGCCATTCTTTAGATGGTGTGTGGATTATGAGAAAGATAGACACTCTGTATAGTGTTTGATTAAGGATGAATATTATGGGAATTATTTTCCTAAAACACTGGTATTTTATATGATTACATATAAAATATGATTACAGTATAGGTGATACAGCAGACTTAATTTAAAGTAAACAGAATATACATTATTTACATTATCTACATTTGACGGATATTCGTCCTCATCTTGTTTGTTGTTAACACAACGTTTGTTGTTAACACAACAAACAAGATGAGGACGAATATCCGTCAAATGTAGATAATGTAAATAATGTAAATAATTCCTCATCTCTTAAATATAGAACTAAACAGAATATATTGGCAAATACTGACAGAATATATTGGGTTGGCCAAATGTCTGATCATTTTTTGTTGACACTAAACTTCAAGCTCTCTAAGTAGCAAACTTCAGTCTGCCTTTTGTGCATGCACTCTTGTTAGATACTCTACACTGCAATGTAGTTCAACATGAACTTGTGGCAAGAGAGGTTGTATTTTGTGTACTTGGGATCATGCTAAAAATGTAGAACCAAAACAAACATTATTGACACCTCATACTTTAAAAAAAAAAAAAAGGCATAATGGTGGTGAAAACCGGCAGGAAGATATGATATGTGTATAGAAAGGGTGCTATTATGGAACGTATTTTAAAAGTAGTTTTCAAGATTTCAGTTGGGTAACTTTTTGGTTCAAGATGCACCATACTTTGACCAGCATGATCACAGATATTCCCCAAATATTCAAATTGAGTGCTGAAAACCATCTGCTTCAACTTGGTTATGTCAGCAGGTTCAATGTTTAGGTCCCACATTACTTGATTGAGGTTAAGCTTGTTCAACGAATTTCCATCTGTGATTTGTTGCAGAAATGAGAAGAAAATGGTGACTAGGGATAAAAATGGGTTGTCTATAACAATATGAAGCACAAATGATCATGGAGGAAGCACAGCAAACCATCACAAAGAACTTCCAAAGCAGGACTTCACCCAAAGAAGGCTATGCTTTCAATTTGATGGGGTTGGAAAGGGGTTGTCTTTTATAAGCTTCTTTTCCATCAGTTTGAATGTGTACTGTGACCAGCTGGACAAATTAAATGCAGCAGTCTACCTGAAGCATCCAGCACTTGCTAATCATAAGGGCATTGTCTTTCATCATGACATTGCCAAACTGCACACCTCTTTGCTGATGCAGCAGAAGTTACTGGGACTTGGCTGGGAAGTTTTGGCACACCCTTCATATTCACTTGACCTTGCACCTCCAGATTTCCACCTGTTTTAGTCTTTTCAAAATTCATTGAATGGACAGAACTTTAGCTCTGAAGATGTAAAAATTCACCTGGAAGAGTTTCTCATAAGTTAAAACAGGAAATTCTTTGAGCAGGGAATAAAAGATCTTCCCACAAGATGTCAGAAGATACTATAATGAAGTGATAATTCTGTCGTTGATTGAATAAATTACTTTGTATTTTAAAATTTGTCTTATTTTCACTTAAGGAACTGAATGGACTTTTTGACCAACCCAATTGTTGAATTTAATGAATACTATACCCTAATTAAAATATGCTCGCCTTTTTTCAGCCCTTATTTTATTAATATAGCTATATGGTAGCATAGTTTAACTGCCATTTCTTTTCTGAATTTATACCTTAATGTTAACCAAGAATGAGAAGTGAAATGCAGTTATCCAATGGCAAAACAAAACAATAACGGTTGAATTGAATATCATTTGGTCAGCAGCTGTTGTACACTTTTAGATCATAACAATCAGATGCAAGTAGACACACATGCATGCATGTGCACACACATGTACACGTGTACGCACACACACTCTCTATGTATGTATCTATAAATAGATAGATATAATATGGGGAAGATATTAAAAAAAAATGTGGGTGCTGTTAATGAATAATTTGTGCATTGAAATGATGAAAATAATAGTAATATCCTGATGAATACAAAATCTCAATGCTGGAAGCCTAGTTTTGCATTCTGTATCAATTAGGAGATAAGCAATGAAATTTCCCTTGGATAAGATGCATTCTTACTACAAAAGAACATATATCTATTATGAAAAGTACATGTACTAGATAGTACTTCTTGTATTTAAGAGGATAAACTTACAATTGCTATAGTCAAGTTGTTTTATTTTTCATTTCTCACTGTTAAATTTAATCTTTGACCAACTGCATCTATTATTATATGCAGCAGAAGTGTTTATAAAAAATGCTCTTGTTTTAACTATTTTATCTTAAGACACTTGCATATATAAACACCATCTCTTGTTTTAAATCTCTTATTATTACTCTGTTTTTGTTACTATAGAATAGTGATAACATTTACATTTTCAAATTCTATAGAAATTCTATTAGAATAAAATACATTGAATTACTGGTCACAGGAAATTTGATTGGGTGATCTTGACTAACTTCAAGGTATAATTATTGCCAGTGTTCTGTTTTTACATTAGAATTAGAGATCTCTAATAGGCCAAAAGGAAACAAAAACAAAAAGCAGCAAAAGAAAAAAATACAGTTTACCCTCTTGTAATACATAGTATGATCATAGATTATGGTGTTCATTCTCTTTAAATAATACCAGAAAGTGCTTTTCATTGTCATTCAAACTCTTTTATACCTCCACCTAGATTACCCATAATGACTAACACAATCTTCACAATATAACCATTCTTCATTTCAAGCTTATGGCAGGTCAGCATTGGTACTTTCTTAACATTACATTTTTTTCCGCCTTTTGTTTTGCTTGTGGAAAGTCTTTATGTAAATGTTCTAGAATTACTTTTGAATTTTGTTGCTGACTTGAAATAGTAATTTTGTTTGTCTTTTAGTCTCACTATAGTTTTTCTTTGACTATTTAGAACAATTTACCTTCTTGTTTTGTATAAAGAACTGAACTAAAAAGCTGATAAATGGATGACTTGAATGGCCATGGGCTTTACTAATAGAGATTGATGGTTTGTACACTGTTACTGGTAGTGCATTGTATCCTTACAAAACCATCTAACATTCTATGGCTTCATCCATAATTTTTTAACATGTATCATGAGGTTATAGTTCCCCATTGTAAGCAGCAAGGAACATTAAAGAAATGTATATAATTAGTTTAGTTACTCTTCTCTTGAGCCTCAGTTAATTCCAGTTTCAGATGAGAAATTCACATTTACGCATGCTGTGGCATTTTTGTTTTTCTCTAATGGTAAATGAACTGAATACTTGATGACCTGCAACTGTACTTATTAAATTCAATATAAGAGGTAATAATACATACAATAATTATTTATTTTGAAATACATTTATAACTCTGGGGAAGATATTAGTCTCTTTCACATAACTTTCTCTGAAGTTCTGGTACTTTTTCTTGATAGCCCAGGGAATTTAGGCAGATAGAATAAAATATTTTCCTCAACAACAGTGAAATATTTGTTATGGCTTTCAACTCAGACTATTTAATTTTTAAAGTTTATCTAAAATCATTCTAATAACTTATAATATTCATGGTTACCAAATTTAGAATTAAAGAAAAAAAGCAACTCAAATAAACAAATAAGGTTCTCTAATTTAAGCAAAAGGCTAGTAAGTTTGATGGGAGGGGGTTAGTCATTACCAACAGTTCCAGCATATGATTGGTACTTTCTTTTATCAACCCTAGGGGGGTGAAAGACAAAGTTGATCTTGATGAGAAATGAAATCAGCATTAAGAGCCAGAACAAATATTCTGATACTGTAACAATTCTGCCAACTCATCACCTGAGAAATCATAGCTAATGAGAAATAAGAAAAAATATAAACACAGCGCATAAATAATTACATGAAAATTGATGCACTATTAGTTCACTCATAGAGAAAACAAATATTCTAAAGGCAAATATATATATTTTTGACTTGACTGTTTGTATTCAATAATATCAAAAAAATTATCGATGAGTAATTATCCCCATTGACTTCAGAAGATGAAAACAAATGGAATACACATGCATATAGCAATGCATATGTTTATACCTTTCTGAATGATTTGAATGATTTACTAAATGATATGAGTAAAGATAGATTCAATGATCAATTAGACTGGCAACATCATAATCATCATCATTTAACATTCGTTTTCCATGCTGGAGTGGGTTGGATGGTTTGACCAGAGCTGGAAAGGTCAGATGTTGTGCCAGGCTCCATTGTTTGTTTTGGCATGGTTTCTATGGCTTGATGCCCTTCCTAATGCCATCCACTTTGCAGAACGTACTAGATGCTTTTTGTGCGGCACCAGCATTGACATCAGGATGTATTTTATACTAGCTGGCCCTATGCCATCAAAAATGATGGTTAATTGTAGTATTCTATATATAAATATGGATGGTAAATCAAATTAATACACTCGTCAATGTTATCTAGTGGTTGTCTTTTGAGATGTGACATTGATCATCGTTTGTTACTGAAAGAACGCTTGCTCAAACATACATTCACATACTTCCCTTGTGTACATACACACATATACCTACACAGAGTTGAAACACTGTTTGATTTTTCTTTGCAGCATTGAATGTTCACTATCCCACTTCCATTGCACACACACACACACACACAAACACTCACATACCTTACTTTTACGTACACACAGATATACTCACACACTACCAGTTTGGCATCACCCCTTCCTTTCTCATTCATATGGTGTGACAGAAAAACTCAAGAGTATTATTATAGTAGATTCTGTCTTCACCTACTATATTGACTTGGATCATTCCCCAAAATTCTGTCATTGCTACCATATTTTGTTCTAATTTTTGGAAATTCTTTCCAATCACCTCCATTTTTAACCCCTCATATTTGTCAACAGAACTACAGTCTCCTTCATTTCAATATTCCTTTCTTAATTAAAAACAAAATGAAACATTGTACTAAGTAAATCTTTAGGACAAAGTGATACCCAGTGTTCTCACTTTTACAAAGATATTTCCAATTATTTCTTTTCAAAACTCTAAGTACTCAGTATGGTCAAAATTGGCTTCAAGAAATTCTAAATTTCTTTCAGTGCCCCCAAAGAATATGCTCATTTTCTACTTGGCCAAAATTTGCGCCTTTTGAAATATTGCTCCTACACCAGAAGAAAACATCATGTCTTTATAGCAGCCTACTGTCTCTGGGTCTTTGATAATCTATATCTTCTCTTTATCTTTATTTTTCATCTGTTGTTGCCACTGTAATCTGAAATTGTTAGCTGTATTAAGAGGTCTAGTACAAGCTCAAAAATGTGTTACACTAACAGTACACTATGTTTATATATAGACCCAAAAAAGTCAAATAGAAATAATGTAAATTGTCTTAAGTTGTACACAATAAATTTTTCCTCTTTCTCTCTGTATTCTAAACTCAACAGCTCTTCTTCTTCCACTTCTTCTTCTTCTTCTTCTTCTTCTTCTTCTTCTTCTTCTTCTTCTTCTTCTTCTTCTTCTTCTTCTTCTTCTTCTTCTTCTTCTTCTTCTTCTTCT
>NC_068985.1:32240288-32244451 GCF_001194135.2 Octopus bimaculoides
TTTTTCTTCTTCCACTTCTTCTTCCACTTCTTCTTCTTCTTCTTCTTCTTCTTCTTCTTCTTCTTCTTCTTCTTATTATTATTATTATTATTATTATTATTATTATTATTATTATTGCTGCTCTGACTTGGCGGAATTGCTAGCATGCCAGACAAAATGCTTAGCAGCATTTTGTCTGTCTTTATGTTGCTGATTCAAATTTCACTGAAGTTGACTTTGCCTTTCATCCTTTTGGATAAAATAAGTACCAGCTGCACATTGGGGTCAATGTAATCAACTTAACCCCTTCCCCTCAAATTCAGGCCTTGTGCCTGTGATGGAAAGGATTATTAAGGTGGATAGGCTGAATCATTAGAATGTCAAACACAATGAGTTGTGGTATTTCTTCCAGCCTATTACATTCTGAGTTCAAATCCCAACTTTGCTTTTCATTGTAGGTGAAATGAAATAAAGCACCACTCAAGAACTGGATTTGATGGTATCAACTAATCCCCTCCTTGAAAATTGCTGGTTCTGTACCTATGTTAGAAACAATTATTATTATTATTATTCATTACTCACTGTCTTATTGCTTGTATTCACTGTATTACTGAGCATAACTTTGTCTTGTGTACATGCAGGGTTTTGTTTTGGATTTTATTCTCATGGTTGTGTGGTAAGATGTTTGCTTCCCAACTACATGGTCTCAGGTTCAGTATCTTGGAGTGAATATATGAATGTGTGTGTCTCCTTGTTTTGAAATTGCAGCGTAGTTGTAAATGAGTGTTACCTTCATGCAAGCAGTATCCTTCTTTCCCAATTTTTGTGAAAGCATGTCTGGTCATGGGGAAATATTACCTTATGTGGAAACAGATCAAGGTTTATGAAAAGAAGGGCATTTGGCTGTAGAAAATCTGACCCATGCAAACAGGGAAAAGTGGGCATTAAAATGATGAAGACGATTCTATTGAGAGTTCTCTATGTAATATGTGAGCAATGCCTGCTAGTGTTATTTCCTATGATGTGCATATTGTTTAATCTTGGGGGTTTGGGTCATGTTTTTGTCTGAATCTTTTTTTTTTTTAATTCCCAAGACACATTGTTAAAGGGATTGTTTCTATATTCAGTCATTGATATTTGAGTTATCTCTGTTTTCAGATGTTTATATTGGATAATTACCCTGTTCCTTTGAGAGACACATTATCATTAGTTTGGGCAGCTATGTTGATTAGGAGGTATATTTTCCCTGACAGATCCTAAATAACTATATCTAGTTAATTAGTCCTGATCTTTTTGAGTATGTGTGTTGGCATATCCCAGAATATGGTTACTTTCTCATTCTGTGAGACCTTTTCTGGTATATTCCTATACTATTTATTGCCTGTTGGTATTTCATAGTTTGGTACCATTTCCAGTGTGTGTAAGTTCCAAATTTGTCTTGGTTGTGGCTGTATTATTTCTCAATTGGCCCAATAAAGACAATGTAGTTAATTGTTTCCTTCATGAAAGGAAAACAAGTATCTGAATCAATAGCACAGTGAACAAAATATTTTATGGTATTTAATTGTGCTCCTTTACTTTCCGTATTCAACTCCTGATGTCAGCTTAGCCTGCTATCCTACCAAGGTTGATAAAATAAGTACCAGTAAAGTATTGGGATCAATTAAATTGTTTATTCCTTCCAAATCAGTAGACTTGTCACAAATTAGTATCAGGCAAAAAATACCTTGCAGTATTTGTTTCAGCTCTTTAAATTCTAAGTTCAAGTCTCAGCAAAATCAACTTTGCCTCTCATCCTTCAGTGGTTGGTAAAATAATGTATCAAGAAGAAAAAAGACTTTAGTCTATGTAATCAACTGTTCCCTTCCTCTCAAAACTTCTAGTTTTGTGCCTATGTTTGAAGTTATTATTATCAACATCATTACCATTGTTTACTTTTTAAAGGAATTTAGAATCTTAAAAATTGCAGTTCAAGTTTCTAAACAATTTTTGTAAACTCAATTATAACAATGAGTTCATGATCATATGTTATTTAGATCTAACTTACTTCCACGCCATTACATTATAATGATCTGGCTATGACAATATTGTTATCACAGGAAACAGTGTTAATCACAGGAAACAAATTTAAGGAGTCCAAAATTCATAATTCCAATATAATTAACTAAAACAATACTAAACTATTTCTTTTGAGACATTTGATTTCATAAAGTCAATATATAAAGATAAAATAGTTTCAGTTACAATATTAGCTTTTCATTTTGCTTTTTTCTAATGTTACTTAATCAACCAATAAAGATCAATGTTCAGCTAGTTTGAGTTTGATATTGGACATTAGATATTTAAGATATGTGAATGATTCCATACAATTTCATCTCATCTCAAAATGTGAATATATATATATATATATATATATAATCCACAAAAACAGGAAATGCTAGAAAATATTAGCAACATGTTTTCTATTTTATGCTTAACAGAAAACTTTAAAAGATAATAAAATTAATGACATTTTGTTTCTATTTTTAGGTATGTCCTAAATTTCATGCGGACTTCCAAACTGTTGCTTCCAAATGGTTTCAGAGAACTGTTGATGTTGAAAGAAGAAGCTGACTACTTTGAAATAGATTCCCTACTACAGCGAATTGAAACCTTAGACCAAAATCGCAAAAAACATTGCAGATCAAGAAGAAAAAAGTCTTTTCATTCCTCTCTTGAAGTTCTAAATCTAAATCGAAGTGATTTTGAATTAATTGGTGATAGTGAGTGGTGGGAAGGTTAGAAAATGTGCCTAAAAAATTTACAAAATCAAAAGTATCTTCCCACTATTGTTTAACCTTTTCAAATGCAGAAAAATTCTTCATAATTTTTTGCAGCCCTTCCAGAAGAATTATTCATATTGAATTAATATTTTTGGGTTCCATATCATTATGGTAAAAGGCAGTTAGATATAAAAAAAAATTAACATGAGACAAAAATAACATATATAATCATTATTCATTAAAATGCAAAAATTTACAAAACAAAAATTGCCCTAATGTTTGAGATATGAAGTAACATTTGTTTGAATGAGTGACACCAAGTATCAACTGTATGTATGTGTGTATAATTACAGTAGAAACATTGGATGTGAATGTATGATGATACTGAGATATAATGAGCTGTAGACATTCATATACATAAAAGTTTTTTCATATGAAGTCGTTAGAAGTTATCTGTTATAATGTATTGCTTTTATACATTATATACAAAATTCTATAAAACAAAATACATGCCAAAATCTGGCATAAAAGAGTTAGTTGATGCAATTTATCAAATTTCATTTTATTTTTTCATAAGACAACCTGACTGTACAGGCAATACATTTTGCAATGATTAGGCAATATATAAAAAAAATTAAGTTGACTTACAAGTACATGAATTTTCAATTGTTAAGTAAAAACTCTTACACATACTAATATGCCTGCATTCAACTTTTTAACATTAATGCAAGTATTTCCCTTATTCTTGTATATTAAGTCAATAATAGTGAATGACCAAATTTACCTTGACCAGATTGAGTTTGAAAAATTTGAAGTCTATAATTTCCATTAGTTATATGAGCCAATGTCTACATGAGTGCTACATATAAGATATATATCTAGGAATTCAGTTATATCAACTATTGTCTATAATACGTCATTAATACAAACCATCCCTACAAGATGTTTCTGTGAAACACACAATTTATATCACAATTTATATCTCGGTGGTTATTTTGGACTTACTGAATGATTTTTTTTTTATATATATTTCAGTGTACATTTTTATATAATCTTTTATTATATGTAGTCTTTGACTCAACTCTCTCTTTCTATATACATATATGATTAACAACGAATTTTTGTGTGTATTCAACTTAAATTGATATTGAAAAAATTAGAATTTAAACCTTCTTTCATTTTAATGCAGACTATCTTTCAAATATTTTATTCATACATTATATACTCATTTAATATGTATCTTGGAACTATACTCATATAATATTACGTTTTTTAATACTTATCTTGTTGAAGTAAAGAATTGAGAATTCTGATTTATTACTTTGTATAGATGGTATATTCATATTTGATACTTATATTAAAGAGTACTTGGTAAGATATCAGAGATATTTTTGGCAATATATATATATATATATATATATA
>NC_068985.1:32245861-32247929 GCF_001194135.2 Octopus bimaculoides
TTCTATGTTATGTATTTTTGCATTTACCAACCAGCAATTTATTTAGATCATCTTGTACAATGTAGCAGTCAGCTCATAAAAGAATTAATCTTTTACAATACATTTAGTAGGTTCTAAGTAAGTCTACTCCGTTTTAGAATTTGTATTTTCCTTTTCGAGACCCAGAACCTAGCTCACAGCAGAATGTAATGGAGAGAGGCAATCAAGTATAAGATGTCTAACTTATGCCAATATAAGCAAAAAATTTTTTTTCTAAATGATACCCATGTATATGTAGAGATGTTTTATACACTTACATTGTTGTAACCAAAATCTGGGTCTTTGGTTCTATTTGTATCACATTTCTAGTAATAATGTAAATTAATTACCTCCATAGGTCCTTATTACCTAAAAGCAGATTTATCTATGCTTTTGTATACTTGTAGTGGAGTTGACTCTGTTGCAACAATTTGGACCAAGTCTCTTATTTGAGGATAATTCGAAATCTTGGTTTGTTCCTTCCTATTGCAGCAATCCTTGTGTTAAAAAAACTCAAGGCTGCCATACTTTCATCTTTAAGTCATTAAAAAAAATATACCAGATGCACACATAAAAAACATACATGCAAATACACATAGAAATTATAAACTTAGCAATTAAACTAGATTCAGTGCTTCAAATATAAAATCTAATTTAACTGAATCTAGTATATACAGATTCTTGTATTTGTATGTTATAGTAAATTTTCTTTAAAAATAAATTTCATCCATTTTGTCAGGAATATTTCTGTTCTATTAAATGCAAATTGATATTCAACCACAAAATCTGCCAGTTTACTTATACTATTCTTTAGGTTTGCAGTTATATTAAAGAACCTATGTTTATTAACAAAAATATTCTCATTTGAATTTTATTTAGAACTTGACAGAAACAGCCTGGAACCTTTATGGTATTGTTAAACATACAATTTTAAATAATACTGAGGAATATATAAAAATTGAAAGGAAATTTTACTCACTATCTTTTAATCAACCAACTGAACATATCTGCTAATGTTTTGCTCAAACTTTACTGATAATAGGTGTATGACAGATTTAAAGTCAATTGTATAAAAGATTGAATGATTGTCAAAGAAAAACATCTCACTTTCAACCTTGTAGATATGTGTATGTATTGTATCTTTGCATTTCATAATATAATTGGGAAGTTTACTGCTGTAGTATACTGGTAAATTATTAGAATCCAAAAAGGGAATAATTGCTATGTTTATTTACCTTCAGTTTTAAAACCTGGCCTCACATAAGCATTCCACTCTTTGCAATTGATTTATTGTTTCCTAATATTTTGAAACTTTATTTTCCATATTGGCATGATTTTGATTTTTACTTAATATAACCTAGCCTCTGTTATTTCTATTTCTTCTCTCATTTTTTCTTTCTTTCCTTTTTATATATTAATTACATTTGTTCCATAAATAAATTGGAACTTTTTTGAAAATGCAAATCCCAATATATTTTTAATGGGACATTGCAGTAAAATATATTTAGTCATTGGAATCTATTCTTTATTTCCTACTCTGGAAGATGTTTCTTCTCAGTTTATTTTTTGAATTTATTTAACCCTATGATTTAACTTAATAATAGCTAAATGACCTATTGCTGACCTTTATAGTAGTGACACTTCTTGCTGTTAAGATGTATTGCTTGTTCTAATGAGGATTATGCACATCTTGTTGCTTGTTAAAAATGGTAACACACATGTTTATCTCACTCTGACATACATGATTATCTACTACCCAATGTGAAACCAATTGGTAAGATCAGCTGAAAGAGATCTATAATATTGTATATTTCGATTAATATATATATATATATATATATGTTATGACTATTTTAAATATTTGTTTTATTTTGGGTTTGTCGGAAGGATTGTCCTAAAATGTTGATTGGTATAAAACTAGCTGTTTTAACTATGATGCTTCTAAATTGTTGACCAGTACATATGTTGACATGTTTGAAAAACCAATATTAAAACTGTTTTGAGTTTGCCACTCAGTGTATGAAATCTTTCAAAATATCATTGATTTTAA
>NC_068985.1:32248604-32253418 GCF_001194135.2 Octopus bimaculoides
AGATTATATTTTTAAAGTATTTATTTTCAAGTATTGATGCTGAGCAGGAATATAACAAAACTTTGATTTTTATTTTTGAATAATTATTTCATCCTGATAGCTTTTTTGTTCCACTGCACATTTTTTTTTTGAGACATGTATGTAATATATGTGTATGTGTGTGTATGTGTATATATATATATATATATATATATAAGGGTACATGTATGCAGATGTGTGTTTATATTTGTCTCATTATCTTGTGACAGTTGTAAATGGTTGTCAGTCATACAAGCAGTGTCATTCATTTCCAATATTCTGTGAGAACATGTCTGGTTAGGGAGAAATATCACCTTGCTTGGAAATAGGTATGGGTTGGTGACAGGAAGAGCACCTGGCCATAGAAAACCTGCCTCAAAAAATTCCATCTGATTCAATGGTGGTGTTGATAATATAGAGTTTTTGAATATGGCAACCTGTAATGCCATTGACTCTGCCAATTACTAAAAGATTGTTAGATTTATTGATTTACATCATCAAATAAAAATGAAATCTCAAAAGCTTTTTTAAAATTATCTACAGATATTTAATTGCTTTAATTGGAAAAAAAAATCAGAGGTTAAAAAGCACTGGTCATGTAATTTCAGTAGAAGGAAACTGAAAGCAGCTTACCACAGCAACAAATTTGGTTCTCAAATTATTTGAAACAGGAACCCATACAGGGTTTACTATTTCTGCTAAACTTCCCAGTTAGCATTATCCTCAACTTCCATAAATATATATATATGATGAATACGTTTCCAATACACTAATATTCATGGGAAAATGAGTTCAGTATATTTTTAATAAAGAATATTATCAAATAATTCATTCTTGTCTGTGTGCTATTTTATGTTTAATTACTGTTTTCTTACTAATACTTTCTTGAGTAATGTTTATTTTTACTCACTGTTTCAACTCTTACACAATGGAAACATTCAAATCAGATTATCAATAATATATATACTGCTCAAACACTAGCACTATTGTATGTAATAATAACTAAATGCTCTTAATTATATTACAGATTCTGGAAGGTAGAACATGACCAAACTATAATGAGGTCATATCCTGTCACACCACACTTTTCTATTAAATTATGTTAATTCTGCTACTAAGCAGAATATAATATAACACAATATGTTAAAAGTTTTACAATATCATATTTTGTTTATTAATATTATGTAATCTCTAACAAAACAAATCCAGAACACTCCAAAATTTTATTTCTGTTCTTACTGGTTATCAAAAAAATGAACTTAATATGACTAAAAGGGGAAAAAGGTTAAAATTACAAACAATAAGGGAGTGCCTTATGAAAAATTTGTTAGCCTTTGCTTTGACAATTATTACAGCATATAGGTTTGTTGTTGGTGGTGGTAGTAGTAGTAAGAATCTGGTATAAATCCTAACCATAATGTTTGCAAAGATTATAATGTTAGTGTATAGTTTTTTTTTAATGATATTATTTTACATTCTCAATTTGTGTGTGGTGTTGGGGTATTAATGAACCTGCCTTAAAGTTTTTGTAGGTTTCATTTTTCTTTGTTCATTTTTTTTTAACAATAATAAATTTCACAAGATTTTCACTTGTTCTTTGAAATAATTACAAAATTGATCAAAGTGTTTGATAAGTATTTTTATCATTGTTCTAAGATAAATCTTTCTAATTTTTTTCATGATAGAGTATATTTTAATTCAGTTATATTACAGTTAAAAATAAAATATTGTAAAAACTTTTTGCCTAATATCTTCATTACAGTATAAACTATTTTAAATTGGTTCTATTTGCTACTTTAAATTAAAATGTGTAAAGGCAAATGCTTAAATAAAAGGCACATTAAATAAACCTAAGATAAGTGCTAACTATTCACATTATGGAAATGTAAAGCAATTAAGAAGTCAGAACTTAGAAACAAATAGGGCACTAAATATGTTTCAAATAATTTAGAACATATAACAGATACAACCAAAGTTTGAGGAAACTAGTGGTGATCTATATCATCAAAACTTATTTAGTGAATTTCATAAATTTTAATGAGTTTATATTTTGTGGTGAGAACAGAATCTTGATGTTTGAAATCAAACCCTTCAGCTGAAAAAGAAGAATGTGTTTTTGAGAGTTAAAGGGATTCTCTTTTCCACTATGTATACAAATAACTTTCACCAGATCATAAACTATCTATGGTATGCACAAAGGTTCTCAAAGTTAACATTATAAAAAGAATATTTGTCCACTATGCTAAAGTATTTTGAAAATTTTTTGTTTTTAATTGAATTGCTCAAAGAGATATTTTACAACTCAATGTACATTATATTAAATAATATCTTTTAATTCATGGTTGAATAGTCATATTCAGTTTGATATATCGAAGCAATTAAAAAGTTAAAGATGGTCATTGCAAAAGCAAGTCAAATTAAGTATCTTTAATTTGGCTACAAGGCTGTGTATATATTTCAAGCTGCCTATCACTTCTCCTGTATTACATTTTGCCCTGCCATCCCCTTGCACCCACCAATCTGTTATTACATCACACTTATA
This sequence comes from Octopus bimaculoides, assembly GCF_001194135.2. Taxonomy (NCBI): domain Eukaryota; kingdom Metazoa; phylum Mollusca; class Cephalopoda; order Octopoda; family Octopodidae; genus Octopus; species Octopus bimaculoides. The sequence continues at coordinate 32,251,165 of NC_068985.1, forward strand.
CATACATCTCTAACATTTTATAGTGCATTTACCTTGATTTTGCACTTGGACTCTCTCTTCTAGTCACATTTGCTTTGAACCAGCAGAATAGAGAGGACTCCTTAGTTTTGCAAGAGACAAAGCAATCTCTCATGTTGGTGCTACAATAAAGTACACTGAAAACACACAGTAAAGCAGTTGGCAAACATATGGAGATAATGGCTGGTAGAGGGGATTCCTTAGGATACTGAAAACATAACATTTTTTATGCTAGTACCACAATAAAATGCACTCAAAATACTCTGTAAAGTGATTGGCATTAAGAAGAATATCCAGCCATAGAGACCATGCCAAAATGGCATGTATGAGCCAGGAATGGTCCTCCTGTCTATCTAATAGGGCAGTAACACCAAAAAAGGAACTGATTTAAATTGTGACAACCCATTCAACTTGTACCAGCAGGAAAACAAATGATGATGACAATTGCTGTAGCACTTCTTTTCAATTGTCCCTTTTATTACATTTTTTGGAGATCATTAATTTTAGTTTTGAAAATAATAGAAAAAGTTAACTTCAATTAAACATTTGAGAGTAAAAGCAATTTTGACAGTTTTAGTTTCAGATTCACCAAAAGAACTGTAATTTCAGTGACTCCTCAACAAAATTTTGTTTTCATCCATATTTCTTAGGATCCTCATAGAATCTTGAGTCAGGTATTCATGAAATCTATACTATAAAATTTTTGCTTAAACTTGGAAGAAAATATCTGCCAAGAAATGTAGAACTGTGAATAAGTTAAAAACAAATACGTTAGTATAATATCTACTATCAAAGTCATTAGTAAGTAACCTTTTTTCAGTGTTAGTAATGAGTAAATAGGAAGTCAGTGCTATGCAGACACTGTAACTGTTTTGTGTACAGATTATCAAAGTATCTTGGGTAGACTGATAATACACTATTAATTCCAGTGTGCACTAAGTTGACACAGCAGTTTCAAGAAAGTACTTGAAAGTAAATGTAGTTTATAAAAACTTGTCAGGTGAGCAAAATGCATATCAGCTGCTGGTAAGATGACAGTTTTTTAGATGCTTTTCCAATGATGAATATATATTTGTATGTATATATACATATATGTGTATATATATATGTATGTATGTATGTGTATATATGTATGTGTATATATATGTATGTATATGTGTATGTATATGTATGTATATGTGTGTGTATATATATATATATATTAGGTCATCAAGTATGAAATTTGTAGTAAGGTATATGGTAAACTTTGACAGCTGCTCATTTTGCACCAGGATTACATTTTGACAATATTTTTTGTTAGAAAGCTGATACATCTATTTCTTTATTCTAACTCATTTTGCGCTTTATAAAGTATTTATAAATCGTTTTTTGCTATTTTTGTTTAGAGATAGATAAATCGGAAATTCGTACAGTTTTGAAATATGAGTTCTTTCTTGGAAATACAGCATCACAGACAGCTTGGAATATTAATGGAGTATTTCATTCTAATGTTATTACACAGCAGACAGTTTCAAATTGGTTTGCAAAATTTCCTTCTGGTAACTTTGATCTCACAAATGAGCAACACGGTTGACCAGAAACAAAGGTGGATAATAACAAACTGAAAGCCACCGTTGAGTCAGATCCAGCTCAAAGTGCCCGTGAATTATTGTTGTTGTTTGGTGTTAGCAAGCAAACAATATTGACTCAACTAGTTCAAATCGGCAAAGTGAAATAGTTGGATAAGTGGGTTCCACATGAACTTAATGAAAATCAGAAACAGCATTATGCCACAAAGACAGGATGCCCCTGGGAGCTCCTCTATGCTGATGACCTTGCACTAATTGCTGAGTCACCATCAGAACTAGAGAAGAAGTTTCAGGTGTGGAAGCAAGGACTAGAATCGAAGGGCCTTAGAGTCAACCTAGCTAAAACCAAAGTCCTAATATGTAGGAAGGTAGACAAAACACAATCCCCCTCAGGTAGATGGCCCTGCTCGATCTGTAGAAACTCTATTAGATGTACCCAGTGAAAACTATGGACACATAAGAGGTGCAGCAATATCAAAGGGAGGTTAACTAGGAAGTTAGTTTTTGTATGCGACAGATGTTCAGGAGCAATAAACACTGAAAATGTGCAGAAAACAACTTCTGGCACATTCCAGAGAGAAAAACTAGACGTAGTTGATAGCTTCCGCTATCTAGGTGAGCAAGTTAGTAGTGGAGGAGGGTGCGCTGAAAATGTAGCTGCTAGAATA
>NC_068985.1:32254334-32261315 GCF_001194135.2 Octopus bimaculoides
CGGTGGCACGTAAAAGCACTCACTACACTCTCGGAGTGGTTGGCGTTAGGAAGGGCATCCAGCTGTAGAAACTCTGCCAAATCAGATTGGAACCTGGTGTAGCCATCTGGTTTCACCAGTCCTGTCAAATCGTCCAACCCACGCTAGCATGGAAAGTCGACGTTAAACGACGACGCTGATGATGATGATGATATATATGGGAGAATTTATGAAAAAAACAACAGACGAAGACAGGTGGTGTAAACAACAAATGTATGTATTAGTTTAACGCTTGGAAATAGAGAAAGTCTTTGACCTGAAAGTAACACAGAAAGAAACAAGGAGAAAAAAAAAATATAAATGTAGTGGTCAGCGATCTATCATGGTGACACACACACACTCTGAGAGTGTAGTGGGTGCATTTTTCGTGCCATCGGCATGAGAGCCAGTCAGGCAGTACTGGTAAACGACCATGCTTGAATGGTGCTTTTTACATGCCACCGCCAGAAGTGCCAATCAGTTGGTACTGTCATCAGCCACAACGATGACTTCACTTGACTCCTCTGGTCTTCCCAAGCGCAGTTTATTGCCCAGTGATTGAAGGGTACTCTTAGATGGGCCAGTTATGCTGCACTGGCATAGGCCACGGCTATGGTCTAACCTGGCTTGCCGGGTCTTCTCAAGCACAGCATATCTCCAAAGGTCTCAGTCATTTGTCATTGCCTCCGTGAGGCCCAACGTTCAAAGGTCATGCTTCACCACCTCATCCCAGGTCTTCCTGGGTTTACCTCTTCCACAGGTTCCTTCTACTGCTAGGGTGTGACACTTTTTCACAAAACTGTCCTCATTCATATGCAACACATGACCATACCAGCACAGTTGTCTCTCTTGCACACCACATCTGATACTTTTTATGTCCAATGTTTCTCTCAGAGCGCTAACACTCTATCGTGTATGCACACTGACATTGCACATCCAGTGGAGCATACTAGCTTCATTTCTTACAAGCTTACGCATGTCCTCAGCAGTCACGGCCCATGTTTCACTGCCATGTAGCATGGCTGTTCGCACACATGCTTGATACAGTCTACCTTTTTGCTCTGAGTGAGAGGCCCTTTGTCACCAGCAGTGGTAGGAGCTCTCTGAACTTTGCCTGGGCTATTCTTATTCTAGCAGCTCCACTCTCAGAGTATCCACCCTTGCTACTAACTTGGTCACCTAGGTAACCGAAACTATCAACTACTTCTAGTTTTTCCCCTGGCATGTGACAGAAGCTGTTTTCTGCACATTTTCAGTGTTTATTGCCCCTGAGCGTTTGTTACACACAAAAACAATCTTGCTAGTTAGCCTTCCTTTGATATTGCTGCACCTCTTATGTGTCCATTGCTTACACAGGGTACAACTTATGGAGTTAGGTAACTGGAGCAGCAAGCTTTGGCCCAATTTTCATAAATATATTATTAGATGTTGCTTGTTCATTATTTGTAGTGAAGAGCTACATGCTGACATTGACTTACCTCATAAGTTTAGTTAAGTAGCACACTTCACATGTCATTGCCTTTATATATATATACAAACTCTTTTACTGCAAAAGATACTGTGAAAACTTATTTTTCAGATGATTATCTTTCTTAAACAGATGGATGGTGCTAAATAATGCAGGTATCTTGTAAAATATAATTGTTCTTGCTGAGCAACCGTGTCCCCTTTTTTACAAAACTTAACATTGAATGGTAAGAAACCAATAGTGCCTAGAATAAGTTTGGAGCACATCTTGTAGGTAATACCAGAAATCAGGAAGAATAGCATTCTTGTTAAACGTCAATAGTTTGTTGAATAGAGGAGTTTTCAATTAAGCTTAAAATGTGCTTAATCTTCACTTGTATTTGTAGAGTAAATCCCAAAGTTAGTGGTGCTATATGTCTGTTGTTCATATTTTTATATATTATCACACCAATCTGGAATATATATTTCTTAAAACTTTAGAAAATGTTAAGGCATCTTGACCAGAAAACATTTACAAAGAACACCTAGAGTTTTATTCTATCATGTTTAGTTTAAATGTAAAGAGGATATTTTGTGGTACACTTTTATGGCTATGGATAGGTTTGTTTTAATATAGTTATTTAATATTACTTGTCCTTCTCATTAGGTCTCTTTACATTTATATACATTGTGCTTCATTTTCTTGATTTTTTTTATTTATAGTACTATTTTGTTTTTCTGCAAGATTTTCTGAATTTTTTCCCTACTAGCTTTCCATTTGACTAAATTCATTTGAAAAATTCTAGTTTGCTTTGTCATATTTTCAGAGATAGATTCTGATTCCTTTCATAATCTACTGTCTTTTCCAAAGATGTTCTTTTATTTTTTACATTTACTACAATGATTTAGTAAATACATTATTTTCATTTCAGCTCACTGATCTACTACTCCAGTCTTTTCTCATCTGCTCTGATCTAAAGTTGGATGCAAGGCATTCTTGTGCTTTGCTTTGGACACAGTACCAGAGATGGGGTTTTATCACATATTATCTGTTGCCTTTAAGTGGTTATTAAATTTGTTGGAAATAGGAGCCATATTTGCCACGTTGGATTATGCAGTCTTAGATATGCAATGTTCAAGAGATTAGACAATCATGGTTGGGATGTCTTTGGTTATAGACCTATTCACTCAGACCTATAATCAAAGGCATTCTGGCCTTGACCGTTTGGTCATAATTATGGTGATGTATTTCCATGCTAATATGAACTGGATGGGTCAGGAGTATCCTATTTTGCTACACCTCATGATTCAATAACCTCATATATAAGGAGAATATCATTTGATCTTATTCCCTTGGCTACTATGGCTCATTATTTCACTGTATTGAAATTAGTAAATTAATGGTACAACTAACAAATTTATAGGAAAACAATTCTGTTTAGGTATTATATCCAATTTTTAAAAATAACATGACCAAGTTAGGTTATGCTTTCCCTTGTTAAACATTTTTACGTCTTGCCTCATGAATATTATTTTTGTCTGTGAAGTCAAGTTCTATCTTAAATATTGAAAGTTGAACCTTATACGCGAATTATTCAACCCCGCCTATATTTATTCATTTATTTATTGCAAAGCAGTTTCCGTCTACCAAATCCACTCACAAGGCTTTGGTCGGCCCGAGGCTATAGTAGAAGACACTTGCCCAAGGTGCCATGCAGTGGGAATGAACCCGGAACCATGTGGTTCGTAAGCAAGCTACTTATTTAAATTAAATTTATTTGAACACAAATCATAGAAATCTCATCACGCTTGTCAAGTACCTTTGCTTCAGCAAAATATCTTTTCTTTTTGGTGAGGAGAGAATTTGCTATTATTATTTGTCTAGTCAAAGGCAATGAGCTGGCAGATTTGTTAGCACTCCGAGTAAAATGCTTAGCAGCACTTCGTCTGTCTTTGTGTTCTGAGCTCATATTCTGCCTTGGTCGATTCTGCCTTTCATCCCTTCAGGGCCGATAGAATAAGTACCAGTTGAGCACTGGAGTCAATGTAATCGCTTCCTTCACTTTTCTGAAATTGCTGGCCTTGTGCCAAAATTTGAAACCAATATTTGTCTTGTCAAAGGTAAATAACTCTTGTCGGTTTCTTTTTAAAAGTGAAAATAGCGTAGTGAACCGCTGTATTTATCGTTCTATTATTACGCCACAACTACTGCCACGTATCGGTTAGTTTGTACTATCATTGCTAATCTCTGCAACATATGTACATTTAAGGGTAACAATCTCGTCTTAATCTCCATACAGCCCTTGTTCCAAGATGTAGCTGAAATTTCTGAGTTGCTGTTCGAGTAAATTTAGTAAATTACGTAAATAATATGAGAAAGAGAAAAAATATGGTGAGTAATGTGTCAAAATCGGACTACTTATTCGTTTAAGCGTGGATTTTTAAACTCCCTTTTTAACTATTTTTCTTATTCTAGCTTTTCTTTCTTAAGACGAAGTACCTCCGTTCTGTATGTTTTGAATATCAGACATTCACGATCTACTCGTGTGTGTGTATGTATGTATGTATGTATATATATATATATATATATAAAGTACTTTTTAAAACCAGTAATTTTATAGTATACTGATTTTAAAAGTTAAATGAAAAAGAAAAGAAGTAAATTTGCAGATTCTGAATCACATTTTCGAAAGCAAAAATTCAACAAATTCGATGACATGAAAATAAAATTTAAAGGAGAGGTTAAAAATTCACACTATTCAACGAATTATACGCTTATGTATGTTAAGCTAAAATGATCGTTAATCGGCTGAAGTGGTAAAATAATTAGATTAAAAGCTCGCTTGTAATTTCAGATTTAAATTTCTTTCCAAGATGCTTTGTCTTTAGTTGTAATTTTATTTTCATGATCAATGCATTACAGGAATATAAGACGACCCAGAACTTGACTGGTACTTTATTACCGTTGAAGCTTAAAAGGCAAAGTTGACTGCAACAAGATCTTAACTTAGAATTTTCGGAGATTTATAACATTTTTTTTTTTTTGTTTTACATATAATTTTGATTCATTTTATATTTGAATGATCATAATTATTTAAGATACTTTATTTGAAAACTATGAAACCGATGAAAGAAACGGTTTCCTATTTACTTGTTTATCTTTTGCTTTTTGCCACATAAACTACATGATTTGTGGTATTTTCAATAACTGGGTCCACAAATTTCAGCCTATGATTTACAATTTAGTATATATATATATATATATCCGCCTACTTGTAAATTTTGATGACCCTGACACATTCCAATGGACTATGGATGAATACTTTGATGATAAAAGCTATCACAATGGACTGTGGATGAGTTATTTTGATAAGAGCTGCCTGTCTGATGTCTCGAATTACGATCTCATATCAAATTATCTTGCCATAAAAGTACAACTGATTATATATATATATATATATATATATATATATATATATATATATATATATATATATATATGCACACTCACAAACAAAATAATGTTCTGGTTACATGTAAACTACAATCATATTAACGTTATTATTAGGTATGCTATGGATTTCCATGGAATTGGTATGGATGTTCTCGCAGATGTCTCTAAGGGGATGTTACACCAATGAACTATGCTAATCTTATTAATTCCTTATTCTCAAATTTTGTCATCCCGAAGGTAATCCCTAATCCACATTTCATTTAAATAGTGTTGGAAGGTTAAGATGGCTACTATCGAAGAGCTTTTCAGCTCGTGTATCGCAAGTAAAATTGCGAGAATAATTCATCGCTTATTATCATTTTCTGTATACGTGGGTTGTTGCATCGATTACATGTTACGGTGTTAAAAGCGAAAGCACTCAATAATTCAAATATACATGTATGTCCCAAAGTACTCTTGTATTATAATTCCATTTGCAAGAGTGGTAGACTGGTAGAAACGTTAGTGTCACACAAAATGTCTCGTGACATTTCTTCCGACTTTTCTCACATCTGAGTTCAAATCTCACTGAAGTCAACTTTGCCTTTCATTCTTTCGACGTCTATGAAATTAAGTACACTCTTATTCGACTAATCCCCACCCCAACTTCAAGTCCTGTGCAACAGCTGTTTGCCCATTCACATCTAGGGGCTCAATTTAACCCTTTTTTTGTGTTCACTCTTTAGATTAGGTCTACTTGGGAGGGATCAGTCGTATACTCTGAATTTGTAGTTTTTTTTAGTTGCATACTGCCATTAGCTAGTATTTTGTTACAACGTTATATGCTGCCTTCAGTTGCGTTGCTGCAAAAGTATTATATTCGTTGCATACTTTCAAATTTTTATGACGTAAAATAGAATATACAGCAGATGTTATCTTCTTTCTTTTACTTTTTACTCATTAGACTACGGTCCTACTGAGGCACTATCTTGAAGGTGTCGACCCCTGTACTTATTTTGTAAGTTTGGTACTTGTTCTGTCGTTCTCTTTTTGCTGACTGTAAACGAATCAACATTGGTTGTCAAGCTAAGATGGGGAATAAACACAAACACATAGAGTCTAATGAACTGTCCACAAAACTGCGGCTTTCGTGGATGCGAAACCATTAGTCAGTCAATGACCAGACTTTAACTTCAGTGCTTTTAAAGAGCAGTTGCCATATTCCCTTCCATATCGGCTACATCTGATAAGCGTAATTATATAACTGGATTGTTACCCAACAATCCAATTGGTAAGACCCGCCGTGATGGATACTTAATACTATAAAATTTCGATAATATATAGATATATAAAGGCGGCGAGCTGGCAGAAACGTTAGCACACCGGGCAAAATGCTTAGCGGTATTTCGTCTGTCTTTACGTTCCGAGTTCAAATTCCGCCGAGGTAGACTTTGCCTTTCATCCTTTCGGAGTCGATAAATTAAGTACCAGCTTCGATCTAATCGACTGGCTTACTCTCCAAAAATTTCGGGGCTTGTGCCTAGAGTATATATATATATGCGACGGGCTTCTTTCCGTTTCCGTCTACCGTATCCACTCACAAGGCTTTGCCCGGGCCGATAGTAGAAGATACTTGCCTAAAGTGTCACACATTAAAACTGTTCCCGGAACCATGTGGTTGGGAAGCAAACTTCTAACCACACAGACACGCCTGCGCCTATTTTGAATACACCATTAATCTTCATCATTTCTTAATTCAAGGGCATCAAAAGACGTAAATTCATTTCTGAATATTGATTGTTTCGATAACTATATATAGTATTGTATAGTTAGAGTTGTGGGTTGATATATGTGGTGATAATGTGGCATATACAATGCTACATTAATGTAATTCAGTTAATGTACTAAATCAGACACATTTTGCAACAGTTGACTAAAAGTAGGGATTGCCGTAGTCACGTGACTTGTTTGTTTATGTAGCAACGCAAATTTTGAGGTGGTAACGGTTTGTATGACGGAAATTACCGAAAAAAAAAAAAAAAAAAAAAAAAAAGACAGAACCTAACATCAGAGCAAAATAATGG
>NC_068985.1:32261506-32283865 GCF_001194135.2 Octopus bimaculoides
AAAAAAAAAAAAAAAAAAAAAAAAAAGACAGAACCTAACATCAGAGCAAAATAATGGGGATGGGATACTTTATCTGAATTGAGAAGACCTAGAGTTCGGATAGTTTGAGCGAAGAAATGAGTAAAGCATTTCGATGAGAACTATTTTCTGTCACGAATAAGCTATGGACCTTAATGTTAGTTGAAGTTCTAAAGAAAATCAAGGCCACGCTGTTCTTGGTAACTGAAAGATATGTTTGTTGTGAAAGTTCCAGATAGTGTTTAATCAGTTTAAATGAAGTATATCATGAGCAGCCATAGCGTGTATGATACCGGAAGAAGATGTAAGGGACATAACTATTTTTATAGACATGCAGTTCATCTTATTTCCTTAATTGGATTAACCTCATGTTGACCTTGACCTTGGGTACGAAACGGAAGTGACATAGCAGCAGCGCTTGGAAGTGTTTTAGCAGCCGATATAAATGTCGGGAAGCTGACAGAAGCGTCAGCACGCCGGGCGAAATGCTTAGCGGTATTTCATCTGCCGTTACGTTCTGAGTTCAAATTTTGCCGAGGTCGACCTTGCCTTTCATCATTTTGGGCTCGATAAATTAAGTACCAGTTACGCACTGTGGTTGATGTAATTGACTTAATCTTTTTGTCTGTCCTTGTTTAGCCCCTTGTGGACAATAAAGAAATAAGAAACGATAGCACGCCGGGCGAAATGCTTAGTGATATTTCGTTTGTCTTTATGTTCTGAGTTCAAATTCCGCCGAGGTCGACTCTGCCTTTCATCCTTTCAGGGTCGATAAATTAAGTACCAGTTGCGCACTGATTTCGATCTAATCGACTGGCCCCCTCCCCAAAAGTTTCGGGCCTTGTGCCTAGAGTAAAAAAAGGATATAAATATATATATTTTGGTCCTTGTGTAAGTCATTTGACTGTAGCTATGTTGGGGCACCGCCTTGAAAAATTTTTGTCAAACGACTCGACCTTAGTCCTTTTATTAAAGTCTAGTACTTTGTCGCTCTCATTTGCCAAACTGCTAAGTTACAGAGACGTAAACACACCAATACTGGTTCTCAAGCAGTGGTGGGACACACGTGTGTGTGTGTATAAATATATATATTTATATATACGATGGGCTTCTTTCAGTTTCCGACTACCATATTCATTCACAAAGCTTTAGTTGGCCAGAAGCTATAGTAAAATCTACTTGCTCAAGGAACCTCATTGTGGGTCTAAACCTCGAACCACGGGTTTTTGGGAAGCATACTTTTTACCATACTTTGTTTCAGTCTTTGGGCTGCAGGCATACTGGGTGATCCCCTTGAAGGGTTTCAATTGGATGAATCTACCCCAAATTCTTTTTAAAGTTTGGTACATATACTATCAGTCTCTTATACTGAACTGCTAAGTTACGGGGACAGACACGTGTGTGTGTGTATGTATGTATCTATCCTATAACATATAAAACTAACAGTTGCCTAGCTGTTTTTATTGTATGAGGTGTAGGCTGGGTTGCACTGAACTTGAATGAGAAGTTAAGTTAAAGTATCTAAATTTGTAAATTTCCATGCTGTGGGCGGGGCTTGGATCTATTCCATCACATGCACAGATTTTTTTAATTGATTGTTTTTTAAGTAAATACTTTGAAACTTCGTATACTGGTAGAATGTATCACGATGGACCCCAGGGCTTGGTGAAAGATTACTCTATTATATTGGATACATACATACCAAAATACATAGAAACATGCATGCATGCACATATACACATACTAATACATATATGCATATGTAACTTTTAGAACGCTAATGAAGGAAAAAGGAGATGGGTGTGAGGAACATGTAGGTTTAAGGACATAGGTGGTTGTTAAGTTGACAACAGTTGTTCACATGCACATCTTAAATATAATAAAATGCAATGTGCCTCTCATAACTGTAATGAGCTAGTGGGATATTTTTGAAGAGTAAGAAGGAATAATATTGATGTGACCTGGGCAGCTGAGTGATGTGGGAAAGGGTTGGTAACAGATAAAAGCAAGGGTGAAGTGTAACAGATGAAGTGGTAGAGAGATGCGTACTTCCTTCCATGACACACACACATAATTTCATACATACATAACAGATCGTCATATCGCTCTCTCCAGCTCCTATTTCTCCCTTATTCTCTCTCTTTCTACACATACACTCACAAGCCCAAATCGTAGCAGGTGAAGACTAAAGAAAATGTTTATATTTGTGATGTATATACATGTGTGGATGTATATGAGTGTTTGTTCATGTGTGTATATACATACACACAATCATGTCTAATGAAAAAACCTCATCGAAATTACTTGATCCGCTAGAAATAACCAAACCTCCCTCAATGTCACACACTGCCATCTTCAGAAACCGAAAGACACATTGAATAAGAAGTAAAACAAAGGCAGTATGTTAATAGCGTGAATATTTTAGATCATAGATCTACTTGATCATGTTTGCTGTGGAACTAAACAGCATGTACATACATACATTTATGGCATTAGACACACGCAAACACATATTTACAATTAACTCTCTCTCTCTATCTATCTATCACATTTTCTATTTGCCTGTTTGTGACTTATTGTCTTTTATTCTATATTTCCCCCTTCTCTCTCTTTGTCTTTCATCTTTCATATTACTTACTCACTCACACATACACACTCTCTCTCTTTCACCCACCTCACATACTCACAAAAGACAGTGTTTAAACCGAAATTATCTGGTAGCAACCAAAGTATTCTCTCTTTTTTTATTTTGCATTTATGAGCAGGCGTAAAGTAGTTATCATCTGCTAATCGTTTAGAGTCTCATCGCTCTTGTTTCACGAAGAAAACATCTAAAGTCAACATTGAAGGTGAAGTGCCTTAAAGTCATTGAAATAAATATTCTTTTTTTTTTTTTTTTTTTTTTTTTTTTTTACTACTTATAAAATTGTACTCACCCAATCATCTATCGCAAAGTTAGAATGATTTCTGAACTGGAAATTGATATCGTTTGGACTCTTATCAGTTTTTTGTGTTATAATCATTGGTTGCCGTTCTCTTTGCAAAGAAGCTATCTAAACTTTGAACAAAAAGTAAAGTACCTTTTTAAATTCATTGAAAGAATATTGAACAAAACATATCAACTTATCTCTTTTATAAAGTCATAGGTGATAACTGCATTTTCGAAACTGTCACTCTTTCTCAAAACAGCTGCTATTTTTACTGGTTGATTTTTGGGAGAGATGCAATTATACACAAAATACCCTTGATTCTGTCTGACTCTGAAATGCCTTTCATATTCAAAAAACCTACAGTTCTAAGTAAAATTCAGCTATGTCTTTAAATGAATATCAGGAACAAGCTTTGTCTGTTTATATATATAAAGGTTTGGTGATACAAACGTAAGTTTGTGGGATGGGAGTGAGGCAAAATTAGCAGCCGGGTTAAAATTAGTAATTTCTGATTTCTCGTTATTTTCCCCCTACCTGTTCGTTACATTGCAGGTATTGTATCGTCTTTCGGAGTAAAAATTGGTCAGCATAGTTGTTGAAGTTGAGAAAGTTTGAAACAGTCAAATAAATGACTTGTGCTCTTTAATATTATTCTTTTAGGATTGTTGAATGCAGGCATAGTTATAGCAACAGGAATAAAGTAGCCTTGATATTATTTTGTGACTGTGTTTAAACCAGAGCTTGTTATTTATTGCTTCAGTTTGGACTAGCCCTATGTTCTAACTTGCATGATTTGATGTTTGTCATGTCAGAAGAGAACCTGATTTCTTGTAGAAAGAAAAGCTTTTTGTGAGATGCCACATTGACCCAGTACATAGTAATGGCTGTACAGCATGTAGAGCATCCCTCAACATGGTATCCTGTCATGAAATATTTAATATTTTTTTATTTTTAAGAGCTAAGTTTACATGGTTCTGAATGCCTTTCTTATTCTGCATTTTCTGTGGTTGGCGTTAGGAAGGGTATCCAGCTGTTGAAACTTTGCCAGATCAGATTGGAGCCTGGTATAGCCTTCTAGCTCGCCAGTCTTCAGTCAAACCGTCCAACCCATGCCAGCATGGAAAGCGGACGTTAAATGATGATGATGGTGATTACATGAGGTCGTATGAGTAGGGATTATGTTGGCTTGTTAAAATCCTATGACTTTTAGGAACTACATCAACTTCATTGACATGAAGGAGGCTTCCTCTGTCTGAATAAATAAATGATAGCATTCTAAAAATGGAGATGAGTTAGACATGTTCTAACAACAAAGATATTTGTGTTGTGGCATAGTTTGACAAACAGAAATATAAAAAAAATAACCAATTATAATTACACAATGCACACTCACTATACTTCTTTGACAGAAAATGCAAAGTTATGTACATCTATAAGGTGGAGCATTCTTCTTATATCAGAACATACTATGGAATTATGTAGTGATTCTAAATTCATTGATGTCGAAGTAGTAGTGCCATTTTGAGACAGACTGATCAGTTAAAATTTCTTCAAGCCCCTAGCCATTTTAAGACTTGTTTAAGGACATTGATAAAAATGACACTAGACTACCACATTTTGATAATGTAACAGCAATAGTTTTATCAGTAGCATTTTCTTCAACTGTAAATAGGAAATAATTATTGATAGCAGCTGCAGTTGCCTGGTTATATGACTTATATAGAATTTATACTTTTAGAATTATAACATTTTCTGACAGATAGATATTTTGAACTAACTAATGGCCTAAGTTTTAAAAAGGATGAAGGCATCAAATTTGTTTTTATTCTATCCATTTTGCTTCAGTAATTGATAACTTCTAAATTGAATAAACCGTTGTGAAACAGAAAGTTCAAATAATATCCTTTAATCAATTTAAAAGAGACCTATATTACTAGTAGCTATAGCCTGTGTTTCCAAAAGATCTAAGGAACACAACTGCCTTTATAAATAAGCAATTCTTTTCAGGGTTCATTGTGATATGTGGAAGTGACTAAAATTTACAAAGTCAATGGGTATGTACAATGTACTGAAATTTGTGTATTCAATAATTGTGGCTATGACAAACCAAGTAAAGTTTATGTTGCAAAAAGCAAAAGAAAAATGTAAAAATGTGTGCAACCCACCATAGGAAATTTTATTAGTAAAATAAACAATTATAGATATAAATGAAAGGGTGACAGCTTTCTGTAAAACCATTGGACTTGTTCCTTTAAGTTGTATAAATGTATACAACTTTACTAATAATGTAAATAATCTGTTGTAAAATGTGGTGATACATTAAATTGAGATTCTAAATTATTCAAACTTTAAACAAGAAATAAAACCCAATTGTTAAGAAAGGAACTGTCTGACATTTTTTAATGTCAATAATGGTTTTTGATTTAGGTATAAGACCAACAGTTTTGAGGAGACTTAGTTGGTACCACCAACCCCAGTACTAGTCTGGTACTTTACTTTATTGACCTCAGTGGGATGAAAGTTGACATTGGTAGGATTTGAAATCAGAAAATAAAGAACCAAAAGAAATCCATATCAGAATTACTGCTTCCTCTCTCAGTTATTCTTATTTGTTAACAATAGCATGTAAAAGATGTAGTTTTGCATTGATTGGGGATATTCAAGTCCTCTATATCTCTGAAGAAAGCAACAAGAAATCATTCTAGAGTCCTTAAACCTCATGGTCACTGGACCATCTTGTTAATAGATTTGGGCTTTGTTGCTGGCAATCAACTACATATGAAAAGCTAGTGCACAGCAGTATATGCTCTGTTGTCTTCACTATACTTGAACATTTACTGCCAGACATATTTTGCTTTCATGCAAAGATGGCACAATGCTTGTTAACTAAATGAGGTATCAACTCATTATTCTTTGTCTGAAAGGTTTAACCTTATCATTTCTGCCATTGAAACTCTTCAATTATTTCATAATTCAATTTAACTACTAGATATGATAATTTATGAATTAAAAATTATTTAACCCTTTAGCATTTAATCCAGCCATATCTGGTCTAAAATATTCTGTTTTATGTTAAAACTGACTAGATCCAACCTCTCATACCTACCCTACAATGTCATTCTAAAAGTATGCAAACAATACCATCAAAATATTGAAGCTACAAGATAATGAATGTATAATTAACCCTTTTGTTCAAAACAATGTAAATAAATAAGCAATACATTTGACAAAGAAATCTGAATGCTAAAGTCTTAATACAATGACTTTGTTCAAATGAAATTGCATCTAAAACTTCTTATTTTGGTAGTATGTTACTTTATTGCTAGAAAAATCTACTGTTTATTGTTGAAAATTATTCAGTTGCCAGAATAATTTAAATACTTAATTAGTATTTATCATTTATAATTTTTGATTAGATGTAAAACTCTAGTCCATTAACATTTTCTGTTACTATGATATTTTGAGATTTATTTTTTATTCTTTTTTTTTCTCTTTTACAGAGATACCTTAGTGACTTCTGCTTTTCAAGTGTATGATTCACCAACAATGTGGTACTTTTTCACTTCTATTTACAAAACATTTTACTGAAACAAGTGAAGTAAATAGTTGTCCCTCAATCTTAATATATGGTGAGTTTGCTTGAGTTTATCATAAATTAAGAAGTGGGATTTAAATGCTCTTCTACTTTCCAAAAAACACATTTAAATTAGTAATTTCATATTTTTGGTCTAGTTTTATAATGTAGTATATTTTTATATATACTACATTATAATAATTACATTATTGATTTCTAGTATGTGTTTCCTCATGCTGTAATTCTGTTATAAGTAAAATGTTAACTAATATATAACAGGTAATGTTGGGAATATACTTTTGTCATTGTTGCTATATAAATACAATAACCATAATTTTACATATTTAAAATTTCATTGTGCCTATAAAATAAGGAAATGAATAAAAAATGTTATCAATAACAATAATACTGTTTAGCCATCAATTCATTGCAACTGTACTTCTACCTCATACTAACAACAGTAGCAAAAGTATATTTTTAACATTACATGTGATATGTGTAACACCTCAGTTAATATATAGTAACAAGGGAGATAAATCCAATAAAATCAGAGTGGTCTCCCTTGCATGGTACAACGGGAGAGAAACAGAGATTCTGCCAATTATATTGATAGATTATTATCATCATAGTTATTTTAGCATCCCCTTTTTACATGCTGAAACAGGTTGGGCAGGTCTACTGTATTGTATATCACTAATTGACTTGATTTTTCATCACCTTATTTGTTAGACATACCTTCCTGCTAGCTAACCCCACAACTTCTCACATTTACCTCTTCTGTAGTTATCATGCAACACTGAGCAATCATTGTCCATTTATATCATATTCATATTAGCACAATTGTCTCTTTCGCATTAATTGATTTGTGCTTTTAATGCCTAGCTACTCTTGTGGTGCATTTGTACAAATTACATATACAAGTGAACTAACAGGATTATGTCTGAGGGTGTGATGATGTATGGTAATGGGACAGGGATGTTGGATAGTGTTGAGGGATTGAAATGAGTTGATGATCATCTATGGTATGTGTAACGCCAATTTGATTGAAACATGGAGTACAATTGAGCTGAAAGAGAACATAGTGTTGGAGATGTGATTCAAATGGATAGTATCTCACAAGTTAAAAAGTGGCATGTGCTAGCAGTAGAAGGCACCTTCAGCAAAGAAAATCAGAGAGAAAGTGAAAAGATTACATCTCAATATATTGGGTATTAGTTTTGAGACAATTCTGCCACATTGCAGACCCATCCAATGTCTGGAAAGCTGGATATTAGAAACCTGATGCATATCTACAAAGTACCTCTGTTATTGTTATTGCACATTTACCTGATATCTTACTAAAGGTTATTAGCCCTTCTCTGTGTGTTGCAATAAAATCTTGATTGAAATTATCAAAATTTACTTTGAATAGTTTTTTTTAAATTGCAAATTGGCAAAATGTAGTCAGAAAATCCAAGGACTGGAATGATTTTTACAATTCACAACTTTGTTTCCAATTTTTCTAATATACTTCTTATTTTATTTTATTATCAGATTCAATTATGCCACCTGATTTTTCTGATCAAAGAAAGAAACAAATGTTGAGCAAAGTAATGACTTTCAAATACAGAAGAAAATTATAAGAAAATGAATCGTTTTGAAGAGTGGTTGGAAAGAGCCTATAGGCAGCATAATTTGGGAGTATCTCTGGATTGTGATTTTTTTCAATTCTTATTCTTGAAAGGAACTCTGAAAAAAAGAATTGAGTTATTAGCCCTTCTCTGTGTGTTGTTAAAAGATGAGTTTTCATATGAACACAAAATGTATTAACATTTTATTGCAATTCTTTTATTTTGCTCCTTTACTTTTAATGCATTCTTTCACAAAAACAGCCTAGAACTGTATTGTTCATTTGAGGTCAACATATTTCCCACAAATACAGTGAGAGTGCTGATAGTTTTTCAGTTTTGGGTTTGAGTCCAGATATTATTAAGCAATTGAAAGAGATTCAGTTCATGAGCTTAAAAGACTCTTGGGCTACCTGTCCTTACTATTATTTCATCAGTTCTAATTCTCTGAAATGCATTTGATTAGTGCAGCTTTTAATCATTATCAAAAGGTCTGTATGTTATGTGTGTTTCAACTGGATCAACCCTTCATAGACTACAACTCTCTTTCTTCTCTAAATTTGACTATATAGCTTATGTATCTGAAATGCATGTGTTTTTTAGGCAAATATTTCAGTGGCCAACAGTCAATATAGTGAAATTTTTGGTTATCTTTATTTCCCTTTGATTTCTGCCTAGTGTGTTCTATCAATTTATAAATAATAATTCATTATTAGCAATGGAAGCAACATTGGTTCAAAATAGCATTCTGCACAGGGTCTTGCAGATAAATTGAGACAATTTTTATGATGCATAAAATTGGTTATAAATACTAAAATAATGGTAATAGACAAATATAATTTTAATGTGATATATATTACAACAAAAGCATCACTCAGTATGGCCACCCTTTTGGACAATTACTGTTTGCATATGAGAACGAATTTTTTTTGCAGCTGCTGCAACTTCTACTATTTTGATTTTGCATGTTATATGCACGATGCAGGTCTTCAAACTGTTGACGCTCAAGTGTGGTGAAGCATTGGACCTTGCATGAAGTACACCCCATAAAAAGTAATCAAGAAGGTTGAGGTCTGGGCTATTACTGGGCCAGATGTTGACCCACACAAAAAATAGCACTTTCTCACCAAGGAAGGCCTGTGTTGCTTTTGACCTGTGGCATGGTGCAGAATACTGGATAAGCACCACAATTTCAAGCCCAAACTTCTGCTCCATCCAAGTAACAGAGAGCTCTTCAGAATGTCCAGATACTCCTTTGTGCTGATTTTCAAGCCAGACTCAATGAAGTGTAAATCCATGACACTTCCATCACTTGCCACCGCTCCAAATACTATCACAGAGGTAGGATTCTTAGTCTCAAAAACAGGAGGGATGTCAGAAGGGTTGTATGCAATCACTTGAGAATTTCTGCAATTCACCTCAGCATCTACAAACACGAGACTTTTTCCTGCACCTCGATGTTTGATGAATAACAGAAGCTTTAGGCATCTCTTGGCTCTGATTTGCTTTGGCCTTGGCTGTTAGGAAGTGATGGCATCCTCAAACATAGCTAGTCATGCCATGGTTCCTGTTCACAGTTCTGGACACTGTGAAAAGGAACACATTTATCTCAATTTATCTGCAAGACCTTGCATGTCTTACTTGACATGAATATACTATTGAAAGCTGCAAGACTGCAGTATTCATCTTGAGAAAGCTTCTCTTGCACTATATGTCTAAATGAAAAGCTTTCTCACGATAAATATTGCAGTGTGGTGGCTTTCAATAGTATACCCACATTAAGTAAGTTAGACAAAATGTTTTTTAAATAGTAACTTTGCCTAAATAGTTTTCTCTATGAGGATGATAGAATTCTGTACAATGTATTTGACATCCTTAGTTGTACAGACATTCAATCTCTCACCAAGGTTATTTTATTGTTTCATATCTTTGTTATCATCATCAAGCAGGACAGAAAATGTGATACTTGATGTTTCATTGCTCTATTAATGCAGACATCTAGATGGATATTAGTTCTAATATAATGGCAGGGATTTTTATTCATAATTATATATTTAAAGTTTCTTAAAAACTACTCAACTCAAAGAGCCAAAAGTGTCTCTCTACTGCAATTCTTTTTTTTTTCCTCTTGTAACTCAAATACTACACATTGTAGAAAAGTTTTAAATTTCTTCATCATAATTCAAGGAATCCATAAGCAACAAGATAAAACTAGTAACTTGTAGTTTGGTGTGGGAACTATGAAGTTATTGTTTTAAGAGATTTCCGAGTAGTAGTGAACATCAGTGATAAAAGGGTATATAAGCCTACACTGTTGAAAAATCCCTGATACAAAAGGAATATAACATCAAATTCATTGCACAAGTTATAGATGAGACCTGAAATAGGGTGAAACTTTCTCACAAAACCAGTTGCAACTTATATTCATAATTTTACTTGTTTGTCTTTGCTAGAAGGGTTTATAACTTCATTTGTAATGATACTTTTTTGTTATGAGATACTCAAATCATAATTTGAACTTGTGTACCAAAATGTTATGTGATCAAACTACATTGTTTCACAGCCTTCTATACATGACGGGAAAATCATGGAATTCTACAATAGTATATATAGCTCTACAATATACTGAAAAATTCAGAACTTTGAAACCCATTTTTACTTTTTTATTTGTTCAAGAAATGGTTTACTAAACAAGATTTCCTTAACATAATTTTTATGGGCTCTTCCATTTCAGTCTCTTATATACAGATAAATGATTACTTGCTGTAAATGCTTCCCACAAATTTCATTGTAGCATCTATTTCTAAATACTTTGGAATATAGTGAGATGCTATTAGTTGGCAATATTTTCCCACACATATAAGGTGGCGAGCTGGCAGAATCATCAACACACCAGGCAAAATGCTTAGTGGCATTTTGTCTGTCTTTACATTCTGAGTTCAAATTTTGCTGAGGTCAGCTTTGCCTTTCATCCTTTTGAGGTCGATAAAATAAGTACCAGCTGAGCACCGGGGTTGATGTAATCAACTCTTCCCTACTCCAAAGCTACTGGCCTTATGCCAAAATTTGAAACTAATATTTTATCACACATTTCACAGTGGTATGTTTTCTTTTCTATATGAACATTTTCTATAGAACATTTCAATGAACAATATAATTATTTTCAGTGGCCTTTCTGCCACTGTAATTATTGTTGAATTACTTGTAGCAATGGCTACAAACTAACTACAATGTTTTAAAAATCACACAGATTCCAATATGCTTTTCTTTGCTTGGTAGATTTGAATGAATACTAAAATTTCCTCCAAGCTGTCTTGTAATATTTGTATTTACAATATTATTATGATTGACTAAATTATTGTAAAGAAAAGTCAGTGAACTTGTGTACAGCAGTGACTGTAAACAATAATGCCAGTTACTATGTTTTCTGTGGTAATTCCATAAGATGAGTTGTGCTATCTTGTTTTTCAAATGATTCTAGTAAGGTGTGCTAAGTACTATTTTCTACTCTACTGAGGCTAATTTTTTATCTTAACCAAATAATAAAATATGGCACTCCTCTCACATTGGTGTGCATGCATTTTGGGTTATTTGTATAATTCACATTTTATACTGGAATTTTTCTTAGATTTCAACTAAAAAAGAAATAATAGAATTATAAAATGATTATTTTTATTGGATGTGAGAAGAAAAATCAAAATATTTATTTGTTTTTGTTTATGATTGAATTGATGATAGTGGGTCATAAACATATTACACTTATTGAAATTAACAAAATATACAAATGGCATCTATATTACAAAACAATCTGTTTTGCTTATTAATTTACTGAACTAAAACCTTTGACTTACATATAATTGTATGGTGATTATTCATTGTCATCAATTAATTTAGAAGGAAAAAATTATGCAAATATTAAGAAAGGCACTCATGCTAATGTGAGATGGGTGTTATTGGTTTTTTTGATATGATACCACCAACACCGAAGATAACTTAGCCAAGTATCCAACATTTTCAAACTGAAATGGATAATGAATGAAAAAAGCATGCTGTTAACAATAAAGAAGCTACTACTAATTTTGTGGTATTTTTATGTCAATACATTAGGTGTTAGACAAAATGTTAATGTTACTGCTTGTTTTAACTAAAATGATGGCTCTCTGATCTAGATATTATATAACAATTCTGTCTTCAGTACATCAGTGTTTAACTCCTTGAACTCTGACACCTTTTCACATGTTTTGCTACTTTATATGACACCTTTGTTGTCCCTTTGTATCTCAGTACTCTTGCATATTCTGGAACTTACTTTGGTAATCATGTACTTGAGAATACATATTATAGAAATACTAACTAATATCCAGATTTAGTTTGAGTCTCAGTGGCAAGTTTTAATTTGAGTGAGTCTTTATTCTGTGCTGTTGAATTGGTCATTTTTCTTTTTTTGCCCCAATTATTTTAGCCTACACCAACAGATATTATGATAAGCATCTTATTGCAGTTGTCTGCCTTCAAGAACCTCTTCAGAATGGTGATTTAGAAATGGATTCTTGCCATGTATATGCCCCAACTAATTCATTAAATTCTTCAAAGTACCATGAAGAGTAATAGTTTTTCTTTGGTGGTTGGCAATCTTTATTGACTTCATTAACAAGAATCCAGTCCACATAAAGCACTTCATCATCATTCCTAGCTTTACTAACACCTACATCTTTTTAACATTGTGTTATCTACTCAATTTTTGTTGGTACTACACTGCAAGAAGGTGTTATTATTTATTGGTTTTGAATACCACATAGGAATTCTTCTGTATATAACTGGGATGTATTTTAGAACCCATCAGCTTGCAAAGAAATATGCAATGAAGCCACAAAATAGATTTCTTGTTGTTCTGATTAACATTTCTATTAAATGACTTCTATTGATCTTTGCTATTGTCATGGGGTTGCTTGTGCCAAGATGGTCTATGATGATGCATTGTGAACATCTGGATCACTATGTCACAATGGATGGCTTTCTAACCACTGTTGTAGTGTGCTTGTTGGTGTTGTACTGTAGTGTTTTGAGGTGTGCTGGCTGTATGAATAATAACTGAAGCAAACTCAGGAGCCTTTAACTTTAATATTTATTGCCAGGCATATTTTGTGTAGGCTGTTTACAATGAAAGATGCTAATATAATTGCCAATTGGGAGAAAAGAAAACCACACTGTGCTTGTAGGAAACTACTTATGGAACATTGTATGAATGTTCAGAATCAGCTTGTGCAAAGGTCCAAAGCTGTCTGCTCAAATGCCTGAGGTCATCTGCCTGCGGGATTAGGCACCAAACAGTTTTATGGAGTGAAAAGAAGGTAAATTCAAGAACATTCAAAAAGCCATTTCATGTCACAGCTTCAGGCTGATTGGTCAATTTATAGATGGATCACATGAAACTGTGG
Source organism: Octopus bimaculoides (assembly GCF_001194135.2). Taxonomy (NCBI): domain Eukaryota; kingdom Metazoa; phylum Mollusca; class Cephalopoda; order Octopoda; family Octopodidae; genus Octopus; species Octopus bimaculoides. The sequence continues at coordinate 32,275,074 of NC_068985.1, forward strand.
TGGCTTACTCATGATGACTGATTGAATATCGCGAGGTTAGGGTTAAAACCACTACAGTAGTCTTCTCCCAGTTCTTTACTGTAAAAGCGAAAAGAATGAAATAAGAAAACAAAGAATTTACATAGAAATACAATATGCCAACACAAATGCAAAAAATAAGAAAAACAAAATGTATTGAAAGGAGAGTAAATGCTGAGATAAGGTTCATATAACAATGATAAATTTGTTAGATATGCAGACAGTTCTGCTGTTCTTTTTTCTTTTCCTAGGGTGGGGGTAAAAAGTAAGTTCAAGTGTAATTAGCTGGCCAATAGACTTTTTTGACATTTTTGGTTATCCTGTCTGTGTGAGGTGCAATGCGTTATTTTCTTGTTTGAATTGTTTGGGTGTGGTAGAGGTATTGACTTGACAGAAGCCTACTTAAGTCTGTCAACACTGACAGTCTCCTACCTTCCCTGTATGTCGAAGGTCATATAGTTCAGTTTATTTTTTAGCACATGGTATAGACCAGGATAAACAGTTTGCAAAGGATGTTTAACTGCACATGAAGACATGAGTTCAGGTATTTATGCTGAATGGAATAAAAGTTTTAATTGACTGCAGTCTCGTAATTAATGGAGGTAACTCCACCATGTAACTTAGCAGTTGATGAATATAGTCAGTAGGATCATGCTGTTGATTACTGTTTGACCAGGTAGCGTAAGTGCTGAACTGTACAGTAATTCTCCTGGGGAGTAACTTCCTTAATAGCTGTACACATAAACCTAGTAATGCAATCAGCAGGGCTTCTAACCGTCTATCCGAATCAATATATGCTCATAAAGCTGCTTTAAGTTGGTGATGAAAATGTTTGATCATTCTGTTAGACATGGAGTGATAAGCTGTTGTATGAATTCTTTCTGCACCTAACAGATTAAATAAGTGGTGGCTCACTTCTATCTTGCAGTTAGGGTTTGGATCACTACACTATTCTATCTTTATTTTGATGAACTTGTAAGACAACAGTATAATATACTTTAGTCACCATGAAATCATTTGGTGTCCTGCCATTTACCATTAAGTCCATTTTTTAAATATATATACTTTGTATTGCAGTTCCAGTATTCTTTGGATACAGTGTCTCAAACAAATATTTGCAGTTAATAGTAATGAATGCTTATTTTCAAACCAAGTCATGATGATAATGGGTCTGCTTCATTCTACACTCTTTCTCAAAGACGCAATTATAACACATACTTTCTTTGAAAGCTTTGGAATGGTTTGAACTTCTGAATTATGAACGAAGAGCAGTCAATCCTGGTTATTACTTGAATAAATGTGCTTTAACACTTTTGCCTTATAATTCATAGTTGAAACTTCTCAGTAGTTGCTTAAGTTTTATGGTTCTCTTACTTTTTTGGTGGTGAGATGATAAAGCCTGGTACCACTTTCAACTACTTGATTACGTGGTTTCTTTACAAGATGTTTCCTCTGTACTTATTGCTTCTTTAACTATTTTTATATTCAGATGACAGCGCTTTTCGTGAATAGGAAAAGCATATTAGCTCAAGTGAAGTTTAATCAATCAGGAACTGGAGTTCCACAGATTTGAACCATCTATGTGAGTTTTTAGAAATTGCTGAAAGTATATAAACATTGTTATAAAAAAAGTTGCAACGACACTGCTGGAATAACATAGTTGGCATCTTTCAAATAGCAGCCAGTTTGGTATCTGCAAAATTCAAAGAGCTAATATAGACCAAAAGTATGCAGTCAGAAATTTATTTCCATTATAGACAAAAAAAAAAATCCTTAAGCACTAAAGAATTCTTCAACATTTTTTCCTACTCTTTAATTCTTGTATCACCTGTACTTGAGTGTGAAAGTCAGTTGTAATTCATTCAAAAATTTGAATAGTTCACTCCCATATTTGCATACCTTTGCATTTCTAAATGCACTCTATTTAATTAATCTTCATTGTTTCTAGCAGAGTTTATTGCAACTTTTGGAGAACAAAGTTTATATATTTTTGGTGATACTTTCTAGTATCAACAATTTCCAAAGACCCTCATTGATGGCTCAGATGTGTGTTATTCTAGTTCCTAATTCAATAAACTTTACTTTATTTAACAAATATACTGTTCCTATCAAAATCTGTCTTCAAAAATATAACACTAAGAGAAACATTTTTTATCCTAATTCCTGTTTTCTTTTTTAATTCCTATGTGTTTATTGTTTTTTTGTTTTTTTTTCTGCTGATGTTTGCAACCATTATCATTCTCATAATGATTTTAACAAATCAAGTTTATATGGCAAAAGTATTTTTACTCAGGTGTGAATCCGTTTGTGTTTAGATAAATGACCTCTTTTTAAATAAGTTGTCTGAAGTTCAATTATTTTGGAGAAATGCTTCACAAATTTGCCATTGACAAAGTTTCATTCTTTTGATGACAAAAGAGCACTATTTAGTGGATGTTGGTTATGTGTATTCCTTCTCGATAACTGTTTTGCATTATGCTTTTTTTTTCCCCCCATATAAATCCAGTTTTGTTTAATTTTTGAATGATAATCAAGGATATTGGATACTGTTTACAGAGTATAATGTCAAAGTAATGTTTGGCAAAAATTGTTGATGTGAATTAAATATATTTTACTTCCATTTATGCTTTCACTGGAGAAATTCATCACTAATGAAGAATTCTTGTTCTTAAATACTCAAATTGTTATAATTTGAGTTTGTGTACTAAAATGTTACACTATATTGTTTTAGAGCCTTGTAAATTAACACACCTTGCCACTATATTCATTTTCCTTTCTGTGAAACAAGGCAATTGTGGAATTCTGAAACAGTTTAAGCTCAAACAGATACTGAAAAATTTAGAGCTTTGAAACAGATTTTATTTTCACATATAGATATATGTGTTTATATTCAGAAAAAAATTCCTTTAACGTAATTTTTATGGACTCTTCCATTTCAATCTGATATATACAGATAAATGATTGGTGTAAATGCTTCCCACAAATTTCACAGTAGCATCTAAATCTAAATATTTTAGAATATAGCGAGATGCTATTAGTTGATAATATTTTATCACACATTTCACAGTGGTATGTTTTCTTTTCTATATGAACATTTTCTATAGAACACTTCAATGAATGACATGATTAGTTCCAGTGGCTTTTTTTTTGCCATTGGAACTATTGTTGAATTACTAATAGTAATGACTACGAAGTAACTACAGTGTCTTAAAAATCACACAGATTCAAATATGTTTTTCTTTGGCAGATTTGAATGGACACTAAAATTTCAACTAAGCTGGTCATTCTTTCTCATTTCTTTTAATATTTACAATTACAATATTAATACCATTTACTAAATCATTATAAAGGGAAGTCAAAGAGATTGCATACAGCAATGACTGTAGACAATAAAACCAGTTAGTATGTTTTGCATGATAACCAACAAATGTAATGATGGGTCTATATCATAATATTCTGTTTCTCAGATATTTTTTTAACACAAATATTTGCTTTGAGACCCTTGAGATGGTTTAAACTTCTGACCTATGAGCAAAGAGTTGTCAGTATAGTTTAATTTTGTACCATGATTCACAATTGAAATATCTCAATAGTTGCTCATATTCTGAGATTCTCTTTCCTTAGATAGTGGGATGATAAAGACCGATTTCCATTCTTCTGTTGTGATAACACTATCAAATGCTTGGTCACATGGTTTCTTTGATCCATTAACTATTGTTATATTTAGATAACCGCCTTTTTCATTGGGGAAATAACCTTTTATGAACCGTGAAGAGTATAGGCATATCTTCCAAATAGCAGCCAGTATTGGCAGAAATTCAAAGTGCCAAATAAGATGAAACATACAAATCCTTAAGCATTAAAATGCTTTTCATTCTTTTTATTTTACACTTTGACCTAATGTTTGAGTGTGGAAGCCATTTAGGAATCTTTCAAAATATCATTGAATGGTTCTTGCCCAAGAAATTTTGTATTTCTAAATACACTCCATTTATTTAGTTCAAGTGCTGTATTTGTTACAAATTTTCTGTAACAAAGTTTATAGACTTTCTACTATGTTATAGCTAGTATCAACAATTTCCAAAAATCCACATTGATGTTCTAACATTTATCATTTCACTTCCTGACTTAGTAAACTTTTAGTTATTCAGTAAATTATGTTCCTAATGAAAATGTTGACTGAGGATTTTATGGGAATTTGTCTATTATAATGTAAAGCTAAGAGTAATTTTCCTTTTTAATTTTTTTCTTTTCTTGCTTTTTTTTTCTACTTGCTGTTTTTTTGTCTCTCATATTGGCTGCCATAATCACTGTGATAATGATTTTGACAGTTCAATTATGAGATAAAATATTTACTCTTGTGTGAATTTATCTGTGTTTAGAAAAATGACCCTTCTTAATTCTGAAGTCCAATTATTTGGGTGAAATGCTTCACAAATTTGTTGTTTACAGTTTCATTCCTTTGATGGTAAAAAATACTATTTGGGGTATCTAATTTTAAAATTATGTGTATTCTTTCCCAATAATTATTTATGCTTTTTTTTCTGTTACAAATTTTTTTTTTCAAATAAAGTGTTGTTTTAAATTATATTTTTCTTGATACTTACAAGCCAAATCTAATTGGTAGCTATCTTTGTATCAACCTAATGCCCTTTGTCTTTACTGATAGTGAAGGATATTGGATACTATTTTCAAAATAAAAATTGAAAGTAGTGTTTGGTGAAAAAGATTAATGATAGTTGGAAAAAAATATGGTTGATTTCAACTGGATCAGAATCATGTTGGAGAAAAAGTAATGCAAAGGATGATCTTCAAACGTTGGGCCTCATGGAGGCAATGACAAGTGACCGAGACCTTTAGTGATATATCATGCTTGAGAAGACTTGTCAAACCAAGTGAAATTGTAGTTGTGGCCAATGCCAGTGTGACTTAACTGGCACCCATGCTGGCGGCGTGTAAAAAGCACCCATTATACTCTTGGAGTGGTTGGTGATAGAAACCATGCCAAATCAGATTGGAACCTGGTGCAGCCCTCCAACTTACCAGTTTCAGTCAAACCATCTAACCCATGTCAGCATGGAAAGCAGACACTAAATGATGATTATAATTTACACAAAATGTGAAAAGTTATAGTGTCAGGAATTCTACTTAACTCATACAAAAGAAGAAAAATCCATGTATCACTGTAATTAAGATGCATTAACATGTGAAAATATTTGGGGATATGATGAACTAAAAGACAACTGTAAACATGAAATTTTTTTAGATTATCTATGATATGAACTAAAAGCTAATTTAACTTTTCTATCTACCCCATTCTCATTTGTTAAATACTTTTGCACCAAATTTAGAGTTAAGTGCACAGACTTGTGTTATGTATATACATGCTTACCTGCTACAACTATGGATCCCAATCCTTGATGTAGGACTATGGATTCAGAGAGGATGTTTCGTTAATGGGGCCAGATGTGATTTTTTATAAATGCTACTATTCTCACTGTTACTGGTAGTGTTGTGTTTTACCTCCATAATTCAGTAGTTCCTCTGACAGTGAGATTGTCAAAGTGAAGGGTTGAATAGTATTCCTCTTTAAAGTGAACTTGAATGTAACTCAATAGGAATTATGGAAGAAACTTCAGCTTCATATAACCCACATACACACAGCTGTTGAAATTATCTGATATAGCCAACGGTAATTTTTCTAGTCAATAGGACAAAATTATTCTCTGTGACCATCAAAGTCTTTCACAAGATATAGACATTTCAAAAAGGAACCAAAGGAAAATAAAGAGGCCTGTATATTGAATTTGGATAATGAAGTGGATAGGGTAGGGTGTACTGAATATTGAACACAATAAATTCTTTATATAATTGAATTTTCCCTCGTGGATAGAGGAGAAAAAGAAAACCTAATTGAAATTGTTGCCAAATTTGAGGAGGGGAGATAATTTCAAGAATTTTAAAAAGTTTGAATTAAAATGCTTTTGAAAATAGAAGAATCTGGTCTTTGTTTAAAAGACAAGGGACAATTATGGATGCATTTTGACCACAGTTCAGTTTCATCAGCATATAATCCTTGCTTCCCAGCAGATATGGACAATTTAACATAAATGAAGAAATATTCTTGGCCAAGAGTAATTTGCATGTGCTAAGTGAAAATAAATCAAAGTAGCCAGTGGTATAAATTTAGGTAACAAGGTGGACTTAATACCTCTCATGATAAATACTTAATTTAACCATTTTGATATCAACCCACCCAAGACCTCCCTTAGTTCCATGATAGAAAATCTAAATGAAAACTTTGCATCAAAATTTCCAAACACCAGGTTAATGACTAACTTATTTTATAAAATTCTTCATTATTTTCAAAATTAAAACAATGGCAATGTATTTCAACAGAAATATGGTGACAGAAAAGTTAATTGACATTCATCTTGTGGGAAATAATTGTTATCAACTCTGAATGAGAAGATGAATTATTTCAACAAATTAAAAATAATTTCATGCATACTTAAAGGACTCTTTTTCCCACTTTAACTACCTGAATACATCACTGTAGAGAATACATTTTATAAACTCTATCGTAGTTCAAAACTTATGTTTGACCTAACTGACTTTCAATTACTTGACTCCAAGTTGCCACGTAGTAGGACTGAATCTGTACTGAAATATAATCAACATTTAATGTATTATTGCTATCATAGAAAATTAACATGATTTAAACTCTTCGTTAGACATCATTTAGCTTGGACAATAGCTAAAACACTAAAACATATCTCATAGAATATAGTCATACATTGGAAAGAAAAACAGGTGACATTTGTTCTGATGTATAATGTACACACCTAAAAGTGCATATGTACTGGTTCAAATTCCTGGTATTTTTACAAGTTCTTCATCCGCATTTTAGAACCCTTTTATTCCAGGTTATCACCCCATCATCCTACGTTAACTTTATCCAAGAGTATGTTGTATATATGTGGATGTGGAGGTGCATAACTTTGTGGTTTAATGTGCTGGATTTGTGATTGTAAGATTGTAGTTTCTATTCCTGGACCAGGCAATGTGTTGTGCTTTTGAGCAAAACACTTTATTTCACATAGTTCCAATCCACTCAGCTGGTAAAACTGTGTAATCCTGCAATGAACCAGCATCCCATCTTGGGAGGAATATATATGCCAGAGAGACTGGGAAACTGACCTTATGATCCTTATGAAGTAATGTGGACTAACCATGCTGTATATATAAACTTAATGCTTACAGAGTTATTGCCCTTGTCAAGTCTCCCTAAATACTGTATTTGCCAGTATAATTGATGTACTCCTAATCTACAAGTGTATTTTGTGGAAAAAAACTTATTTAGTGAGTTTCATCATATACTTATTGAAAGATATTATAAAATGGTTTTGTAGGGGAAAATATGTGATTCTGTGTCTGTAAATACACTGCTCTGGCAATATACTGGAATAAAGTATGAAATCATAAATTGATCATACATAAACTAAAGTTATACAAGTACCATATTTCAATTTTATTTTCTTTCAGATCAACTGTACAGTTGATCAAGAGATTTGCTATATGGGATGTAAAACACGTATTTTTGGCTTTGACCATTTGTGTTACCATGATTAGCCACAAAGATGGTTTCATTGCATCTACTCATTGCAAGTAGTCATTTAATAATATAAGACATATATCAGGCATGAGGACAGAAGGAAAATATGTGTTTGTAGGGTATGGGTTGAGAGGAAGGTATGGTTGAGATTGTTATTCTGATTTAGAATTCACTCAGGTATAAAACTAAAGGAGTAAACAAATGTATCACAACTCTACTTGCTGAAAGTCCATCTACAGGTGATGAAACAGGAAATACCTGTGTACAACTCTCAAAAAAAGGGTATTAAAGGTTCTGTGCATAGCTCAAAATATTGTCTTGCAGTTTCCCTAGTTTCTTCTGCTGTTTTTGTATAAAATTGCAGTCATTTGGATTGGTGAAATAAAGTCTATGATTCACACTCTGGTAATTGTAGACAGCTCATATATCAGTTGTTACATGCATTTCATGGAACACATATCTATGTATGATGAACCTTAGTATTGTGGCACTGTGATTGGAATTTGAACGATACATACTTGATTGCTTCTTCTGCATTGAACCATGGCCAAAACCCAAGTGTAGACCTAGGTAGTCCACAGTGATATTATCTTTGAAAGAATTTCTACTGTGTGTTCTCAAGTGTCTTCTGGTTCACTAACTTGTACTTGGTTGTCTATAAAGTAATAGCAACAAATACCTTTTACTCTGATCTCTGGAAAACATTAAACCGATCAACAATTTCTTTTCTGAAACTTCCACTTATTTGAATTTCACTTTCCTATCAAGTGACCACCAATACATCATTTCAAGTATTTTTGCAATGTAAAGGAGAGTATCAGTGAAAAATAAATTCCTAAGGATTGATATGCATGTCTTGCAATACCAATACTTTCCATCATAGAAGTTGGCACTATTGCTGTACACTATTGGTATGATGCACTCGATACAGTCAAGATGATCATGGTTAAGATCATGTGATATTAGAAATTTGTTTTCTGCTTTTTTTCTGTTAACCCTCATGTGACTCCACTGTACTTCTTATGTATTCATAATTTACACTGAGCACACTATATGGAATTTGTACCTACATCTTGTCTACATATGTAACAAGGCCATTTACCCAAAGGAATTACTGTTCTGACTATTTTATACATACACATATATAAATAAATAAATG
>NC_068985.1:32285203-32288647 GCF_001194135.2 Octopus bimaculoides
ATATATATATATATAACTGCATTTGTAATTATCTTTATTAACATGTCTATGAATGCATATTTTACACACACACATTAACTTTAACAAAGAAAAGGTTGACAGTGACTTTGAAGTTTTGGTTTACTAGTCAGCATCAGCTTAACTTTGAAGTTAACTTTTCATAAGTAAAAAAATTTTTTAAATGCACTTTACCAAAATGTATTGAGTGATTCTTCAGTTTAATGTTATATAGCTTTTATACCAAAGTTCAAATAAAAACAAACATTAATACCCACACTCGCACAAATACATATACATGTATTTGGGTTTGAGTATGTACAACTATCAACATTTCTGTTTTGATTTTATTACAATATTATAATAGGTTTGATAAGGACACTGAAAACAGTTATTCCAGAATGTTTTCTGCTTATGCCTGACACGGATGACATTGCTGTTTAAGATTTGGGAATACTGGCCAGGAATATCTCAGACTGAAACATCTCTGAAATGTTGCTTGAACATGCTGTTAGTTAATTACTTCTTAAAACAAGGTGTTTTCTTAAAAAAAAAGAAGTAAAGTTAGACCATTGACTTGAACCAGCAATAATCATTATTATGCAATGCATCTAATATATCAAGTTTTAAATGTTTTAAAGAACTTAAGGCATATGATTCTGATATATTAAGATATATGAGTTTTTCTTTTTAGTATTCAAAGACATGATTAATACTCCAAGAATACCATCTGCTGTCTAAAATATTAACCATGAACAATGACTTTTGGCATTTCAGATATACTCCCCTAAAAAATGATGAATATGTGAGAATAAATTCTCAGCTAGAATGTTTTTAAGGATGCCTTTTTTTGGATTGTTTACTCAACTTCACATTGGCATTATTTGCACCCATTTTCAAGTAATATTCCTGAATTAGGCTAGGGATTGACCAAACTGGGTTCAATATTCTAACCACTGGCCTATTGACCTGAAAGACTATAGTGTTGTCATTTTAATATACTTGAACATTTGTTTCCATAGTTTTCTTTTCCTTTATTATTATTATTGTTGTTGTTGTTATTATTTGTTAAGTCCATGTTGACAAATATATATATCTTTTCCTGTGATGATATTTTTGGATGTACTTACACATCTAATGATAAGAAATAAACTGAAAAATAGCCCTCTCTATACAAACTACTAATTTCAGGAAAATACAAATACAATACTTTAATCAAAATTTCATTAATGAATTCATGCAAAACTTTCTTGAAAGATCAAATTCCATCTGATTTATCTTCAACAAAGATATTAAAATTTGGGCGATATAAAATGAGGTTTGTCAGTCTTATGGGAATCCTCAATGAATAATAATAATCATTCTATGAAATGATATATGAGAGATTTTTTTTTAATCAATGAAAAAGCATAATTCAGAAAGTATTTTAGAAGACCTGAGATTTTCAAAATGATACTAAACATCTTTAATTTGAATTTTTGTCTTCTTTTTTCATTTATTGAACTACACGAAAAGCTTAACTGGAGGTTATATAGATCCCCTGTTATGAAACAGAAATAAGGGTTATTAAATTAGTTTATTGTGGCCATCAAAGACAATATGTTCAAAAAGAAAAAAAAGCATGAAAATATTTATAATTTCATTTTAAAAAAAAGAATTTTCAGATAAAGGGCTTTCAAACTAAATCAGATTTGTTAGAACTGGAGATAAAGTTTGAAATGAGTATGAGAAAAGATTTGGAGAGGCTGTTCAGAAAATAGATGAAGTATATCTTGGTTGAATTTATTATCATATATATATTATTGTAGTTTGAGATCTGAAGAACTAACTCATTTACATTGAATGCAGTTTATTAATTTTTCTGAGCAAATGTATGATGAGGTTTTGAGTTGGTTATTGTTCATTTGCTGAGAGAAGTTGACACATTCTTTGTGGATATGCTTAGACATTTTATTTATCAAATAAAATTAAGAGTCATAGTTGGCAGAGTCAGGACAGTGCTAGCCAAAAGTTCTATGGCTTGTGCTCTTTTAGTGACACTACATTGTGCCTATAACTCTCAATCACTCTGACCACTAATTATAAATATATATACTGCAAAGCAGATATAGCTGAGTGCTATAACCAGATTATATAGAACACTATTGATTGTAGTAGAGTTCAAAAACTAATGAACAGCAGCTGCAATTAACCTGTGTTCCTATCAAAGAAAACAGTTCTTTTTCATGACTTAAAAATATTCCTCACAATGACAATTTTGGGTAATTGAAGTGGATAAAGAGTGAATGAAGGAAGACTTACCAATATTGTTTTCCCATTACAGAAAAAAAGTAAACCTATAATTTCAAGGTTCATTACAAAACAGAATTTAAGATTTTGGAAATAAAAAATATTAAATGATAGTCATTAGAGAAATAAAGTTTAAAGTTGTAGTGGTTGAATAATAGGAAATACTGTTCAGGAAGTAACAAGATTCTTACAGTGGTAAGTTGTTTGGAACTCTTAAAGCAATTTAAGTTGTATAAAATGGAACAACTATTAAAGAAATAATATATTACATGAGATCTAAAAAGTAGGAATCTTCATAATTAGTTTATGGTAACCACTCCATTGAAAACATCACAAATCCCTAAACTTTTAAAAATCAGTTTTAAACTTTTGTAATGTAGTCATATTTTTCTCTAAAATCCATGAAAGTGAAAGATAAAGAGAAAAAGAGAAAGATTATGAATGAATTCATCCATTCTGTTAATAGTAAAAGCAAAAAGAAAGAAATTGAAAGAGATTACATTTTCACATTGTAGTTTTCAAGAGAGAAACAAAACTGTTTAGATAAATCCAGAAATATATTGCAGATGCTAATGTAATTACTGTTCTTGTATATCTAAAGAGATTGTAAGTCAAATTGGGAGTGTAACAACTGAAATGCTTTAATGAAGGCAGTAAGTGTTGATATTGAAAAAGTAACCATAGAATACTTTGGTTCAACCCTGTAAACTAGTGTTATTAAAAACTGCTTTTGATCATCTAGTGTGGATTATTATTAGTTGAAAAATTAAAGGTTATGTTAACCATAGAAAATGATTAACAGAAAGGTGTTATCAGGCGGCGAGCTGGCAGAAACGTTAGCACGCCAAGCGAAATGCTTAGCAGTATTTCGTCTGCCGTTACGTTCTGAGTTCAAATTCCGCCAAGGTCGACTTTGCCTTTCATCCTTTCAGGGTCGATAAATTAAGAACCAGTTACGCACTGGGGTTGATGTAATTGACTTAATCCCCTTGTCTGTCCTTGTTTGTCCCCTCTATGTTTAGCCCCTTGTGGGCAATAAACAAATAACAAAGGTGTTATCAGTTATGATAACTAATTTATTTGAAAAAAAAAAAGTCAATGAAAGTGAATCTAAAGATGTATTTTTTTTTGGAATAATGAGAAACTAAAAAAATTAAT